>NC_067398.1:468472843-468775343 GCF_016432865.1 Antechinus flavipes | reverse complement strand
TGATCTGATTTTTCTTGTGTTGCATATTTATGGAAATATGTACAGAAGAATTGCACATATTAAGCATATATTGTATTACTTGCCATCTAGGGGAGAGAGTGGGAGGAAGAGTGAATGTTGAAAACTATCTTTGCTTTTATTTTGAAAATAAAAAGCTATTTTTTAAAAAATTGCTACTGTATCCAGCTTTGGCTACAATGAGGGTCCTTCAGTTTTTGAACAGCTGTGTAGAATCATTTTTGGACATGGTAAATATGGGAATTTTTTGTTCAGCTGTGCATGTTTGTTATAAGTGTTTTGTTTTTCTTTCTTTTTTTTAATCCCTAGTGAAGGGTGAGGGATGTGAAGAGGAAAAAAATAAATGCTTGATAACTGAAAAAATCAAAATTAAAAATAATAAGTGCTGTATATAAGGCTCACTCTACTCTTCTCTCTTTAATTGACCTATTCAATGGCAGGTCCAGAACTGGACTCCTGAATGAGATTGCTCTACAACCTGGTAAGCTACCAATCATTCCTCTTGCCATATGCCCTCTGCATTCTGATATAATCTAGTAATAACATAGTTGCAGACTTTCCTTAGTTCTTTCTGCTACTAGTCAAATTCTTCCTTTACATCAGTCTTACTGAGCCCAGTTGATCATTTCACTATATTTGTAAAGAATCTTCTGTTTGTTCTCATCACCAGTTTTTCCAAGAGTGTCTTATCCTTCATTGTAACCTTCATACTGAAAGCTTAATATTCAAATGAATTCTTGGAAGAGCTTTGTCTCTTTGCTTCTCATCTTCTCCCTTGTGTTTTTCAGTTTCCTGGATCATACTATCAATGTCTTCTTTTTCAAGAAAATTTTATCATTGTTGATGCTAACCTTATTCTCCTCCTATACTCTCATCCACATCAGATACATTGAAGATAATAAATGTTGTATGGGATGCTTTTTCTTAAGCTGAATTTAGTTGAGCTTTTCTATAAGTCCAGAAGGAGGCTCTCTGGTTGAAAGTATACCACTATCTTGGTCACTTAGGCCAGTTCAACCTAAAAAACATTTTAAGGAGGAAGGAGAAAGACAACCCAATAGAAACACGTCACATCCTCAAATTTATCCCTAGACAAGATGATCGTCTGAACAGCTTCACTATAAGCAACAGCCTCAGCAGATTGAAATTATTGTTCAGATTGAATATTGATATTCTTACCATTGAAAATATCCTAAAGAAATTTATGGATTTCAGAGAAGCAAATGGAGCCACCCACCAAGAAAATGTCACAAATTTGTCACTTATCTAGCTTGTCATCTCTTGGTGCTTTTTCCATGGGATCCAATGTGCCATGAAAGACCTGAGCATTCTATTCTTCAAAATGGGCCATAGAATACTTTCATAGGCAGAATCATTCTCAATACTGGTTTGGGTATTGAAATGTGTATTCTGCACATTCATAATCAGTGCAGAGATGGTAGATAATCTTCTTGTTTTCACCAGTGACATTCCTGTGCTTGTGCTTGAACTCAGTAATGAACTAATTGATCATTCAGTTGTCAAAGTCCTTCCTACAAGTGGATATCCCTAGTTGTGAATTTAACTTCAAAGATGCCATCTTAAATGAATATAGAAATACCAGAATTTACGCTTCTAAGGTCAGAAATCAACACATTTTTCTGAGCACCAACCAAGCCATTAGCAGCATCAACAACTGGCTTGTTGATGATTTGGAACCACATTGAAAACATGAATGGTTTCAGTAACTTTGGTGTTTCAGTGGTGGGGGGTTACTGAAATAAGCTGGAATTGTAACCACAGTATTTATAGCAATATTCCCAAAATGAGCGTAAGTGATTTCTTTCTTTCTTTTTTTTTTTTTTTTTTGGATCTAGACTAAGAAGATAGTTCCCTTGGATAAGGGAAGCTTCAGGATAGAAGCTCATTTCAGATTATACAAATGCATCATCAAATCTGTGATCAATCCAACATTTGGCATCAGAAAATGTGTTGGTAAGATTCCTTGCAATATCATCAATCAAATAGTCTGTGTCAGTAAAACAATGATCCTGTTTCCTTGGTCACTGGCAATGATCTCCATTTTCCAATGATGGAAAACTCATATACAAATAATTGGTGCCAAAATGAATGAAAACTGTGGATCTTTCAATAACTTTGCTGAGGCATAAGGGTCATTGCTGACTGATGAAGAGTCACAATGGATACTGCTATGCTGAGTGAACTACTTTATAAATTAAGTACTTTTTTTTTCAGAAAGGACCCTATTAATCCTTTTTAGAAGTGTAACTAGATATGAAATTAAGCTTTGCTGAAGAGAGTTTCCCTGAAAATCTGGCAATAGGCAATAAGCCAGAGAGTTTAAGAAAAATCTGATTCCCCCTTTTTAGAGGTAAGATCCATAACTGGGATGAAACTACTATGCCATAGCTCAGAGTCAGAACTCCTTTCCTGGATTTGGAACTCAGATTACGTAAATATAAGCTATTAGTATTGCTAATTATTATTATTATTACTAACTCAAAGACAGTATGATATCATAGGAAAAGCATTGACTGGAAGTTGAAAGAAATAGGATCCAGTCTAACTCTGATCTCTACCAGCTTTGTTATCTTAACAAGTCTTCAAACCTGTTGATTTGAGGTGCATGGTGGGGGATTACCAAACATGTGACGATTTCCCTTAGTGGAATGGGAGGATATAAATAGTTTGTTACAATGAGAACTTCATTGCCATGAAGGTGGTGGAAGTAGCTCCTATAGAACTCTTAGAGCTTGGCTAGATGTTAAAGATTCCAAGGTCATCTTTTGCATCCTAAGCCTTCATCAGTTGATTTGACTTTATCTTGTGAATGGATTTTGATGCCTTTGAAAGACAGAGAGAAGTCAACAAGTTCACACAACTCTACTTCACTTGAATCCAATTTATGTGCAAATCAAAAGACATCACCAATACCATTTTACCATGTTTACTTGCCTTAAAGTTTTTTGGTGATATGAAAGTGATAAAGCAGCAGGTGTGGATATACTAGGAGTTGTAGTCACAAGCCTGCACATAGGCAACCCAGACCATAGAATGGTTTTTTCACCAGACTGAAGTAACAGTGGGTTTCAGCAACTCCTTGAATGAATAAACAGCCTTTTTAAAGGACCAAAAAGTTCACCTGTTGGCATGATGAAGGAGCCAGAAAATATACTCTTAAAACTGTCTGCTTCATATAACCTAACCATGGCTTACTGACTGTGATAGGCAAGCATCCTATCTTATGGTCAAAACCCCAAATTTTTTATAATATTTTTTCATTTTTCAAAATATATATAAAGATATTTTTCAACATTCTCCCCTTGCAAAACCCTGTGTTACATATTTTTCTCTCTCCCTCTCCCCCTCCTCCTCCCTCTAGAGAGCAAGCAATTTAATATAAGTCAAACATGTGCAATTCTTCTAAATATACTTCCACATTTATCATGCTGCACAAGGAAAATCAGATAAAAAAAGAAAAAAGTGAGAAAGAAAAAAAAAAAAAAAACAAGCAAGCAAACAGCCACCACAACAACAAAGGTGAAAATACTATGTTATAATCCCCATTTAGTCCCCATAATTCTCTTTCTGGGTGCAGATGTCTCTCTCCATCACAGGTCTATTGAAATTGACCTGAATCACTTCATTGTTAAAATGAACCAAGCCAGTCCCAAATGATCATCATATAATCTTGTTGCTGTGTATAATGTTCTTTTGGTTCTACTCACTTCCCTTAGCATCAGGCAATGTAAGTCTCTCCAGGCCTTTCTGATATCATCCTGCTGATTTTTATTATAGAAAAATAATATTCCAAAACATTCATAACTTATTCAGCCATTGCCCAAATGATGGGCATCCACTTAATTTCCAATTCTTTGTCACTGCAAAAAGGGTTGCTACAAAATTTTTGCACATGAGGGTCCTTTTCTTGTTTTTATGATCTCTTTGGGATACAGACCCAATAGAGATAATGCTGGATCAAAGGGAATGCACAGTTGGAAAGCCCTTTGGGCATTGTTCCAAATTGCTCTCAAGAATAGTTCACAACTCCACCAAAAATGTATCAGTGTTCTAGTTTCCCCAAATCCCCACCAACATTTATTATTATTTTTTCCTGTCATCTTAGCCAATTTAAAAGGTAAAACCCAAAAATCATACAAAAACTTTTGTGAAGATTATTTCACTCACCATGTGCATATCCTTATGGACAATAAGAAATCCAATTGATCTGAAAGATAAACAGCTTTTGTGATCAGCAGTTATCATTTTCAAATAGCATTCCTAAGTGAAAAAAGACTGGCAAATGAAGATCAACTTACTGAAGTCAGCTAGAGGTACATTTTTCTGGAGAGGCCACAGTGATGGGGAGCACTATAAAGCTGGTATAGGCTTTACAATCAAAGCTAATCTAGTAAATAAGTTTGTATGCCTCCCAAAAGGAGAAAATGACAGGCTCATAGCAATGTGAGTGCCACTTGCAAGAAAATGCCATGCCACCATCATTCAGTGAATATGCTTCCACTATGATGAACCCAAGGGAGATCAAAGAAAACTAAAAACCTGAAGACACTCATTATCATTGTGCCAGAAGAAGACAAAGTTATAATTCTGGATGACATTAATACCAAAGTAAATTCACATTACCAGTCATGGCAAGGAGTCCTGGGAGGAATGGAGTCAGAAACAGTCACTTTCTACTGAAAACTTGTGTACTTTGTGACCTCACCACTAACATTGTCTTCTGTTTACCCAAATACAATAAAACTTTGTGGATGTTCCCTAGCAGCTGATATTGGAATTTAATAATTTAATAGATTATGACATTTTAAGGAGAAGAAACAGACAGGACATGAGAGTGGTGATGATATGTAGCACAAATTGCTAGAACTATCATAGATTTATCCTCCCCAAACTAAACATTCAGCAAAAGCAGTGGCCCCAACATGTTAGAGTTCAAATGTTGGAGTTTGTTCTTCTCAGGGCACAGCCGGTTTAGAGGCTTAGAGCCCTTCGGATGTCTCCAAATCCAAAGGTTCTGTCCTTCAGCCTCTGCCTCTGCTTTCTTCTGCCTCCAACAGAGATGGAAGATCTCTCTTATCTCCTTTTGGGGAGCCCAGCCACCAACTTGATGCGGAGAGAGGGCTTCTGGCGTAGCTCCACTGAAATCCATCAAAAGTGTTCTCTGCAGCAGAGTCGTTTCTCTCGAGTCTAGCGCGATCAGCCAGCCAAGAGGAAAAAATGTATTCTGGAATGGCTGTCTCGCCTTATATGTGAACCTTCTGAGAGAATGGGATTATGGGTTTTCTCCCATAGTGCTCTCTGGCCCAAAGAGCTTTAAGGTGTGGACTCCCTTGAGTAAAGGTGGGAACACAAGCCTTGTCTTGATTAGTTCTACTTAGTACCTTGTTTCAGGTTCTGGCCAAAACAACTTCTTGTAAGATTAGATCAACTCTAATTACTTAGCAGTTAGTAAGGATTCCAACATCTCCCCCTTTCTTTTGTTTTAAAACATAGGGGGTTTCTGAGGGGGTACACATAAATCCATCAATATGGGCCAGAACTTTGTAACAGATATACATGGTATACATAAATCCATCAATATGGGAGGCATTATACATAATTTACATGAGCACATAGCAATATAACACAGGCTAGTAGTAATGTAACAAATAACAAGAATCAATCTGAAAATTTACACATGTCCATAAGTCCTAGAAACAGTCCAATAGGATTCCATTGTCCATTAGTTCATGAGCCAGGAATCTAATAATTCTCATGAGCACAATCAGCAACAGAACCACCCGATATTTCTTGGGTCTTCTCCTTTGTTTCAAGGGTCTGCTCCATCTTTCTGCGATGGACAAGGTGAATGCGGCTCGTAGGCACCCATCTGATTCCTTCTCCACCTGTAGAGATGCAAGCAAATCCTCTCCCCCAAGCAGTTAGCCTATCTGGTCCCTTCCATTCACCACTTTTTGGGTCTCTCCACATCACCTGGCAATTATCTAAGGATAGTGGAGCTGCTCACACTGGACACTGCTCTTCTGGTGGGTTATAAAACCTGTCTGCTGGAGCTAGTGCATCTTTATCAAAGATTAAAAAATTAATGGTATAGAGAACTAAATTTAGAAGTTCTCTAGGGTTACCCGTGGCTCCCCCTTTCTTTTGTTTTTGGAGGAGTGTCTTAATGTCTCTGTTTCTTCTTTCTACTATTGCTTGACCTTGAGGATTGAAGGGTATGCCAGTAGTGTGTAAAATCTTATACTGTGCACAAAAGTGTTCAAAATGTTTGGAGGTATATGCCGGTCCATTATCTGTTTTTATTTCTTGTGGCACACCCATAATTGCGAATGCTTGAATGAGGAATTCAGTGACCACTCGGGCTGTCTCTTTTGCTGCTGGTATGGCAAAAGTGAATCCTGAAAAGGTGTCTACCACAACGTGGATAAAAGACAGACGACCAAAAGATTTATAATGAGTCACATCCATTCGCCAGATTTCATTGGGTCTCAAACCACGAGGATTCTTCCCTGGAGGCAGTGTAGGAGCTTGGAAGGGAAGGCAAGCTGTACAGCTTTTCACTATGCTCCTAGCTTCTTCTCTTGTAATCCCAAACTGTAAACGCAAAGCTCGAGCAGCCTGATGGTATTTAGAATGGGATTCCTGGGCCTCTTGAAATAAAGGCGTACTGGCCAACATAGTTAAAAGGCTATCTGCCTTTGAATTTCCATCAAAAATAGGACCTGGAAGTCCACTATGTGAATGGACATGCAGGATATAAATCTTTCCTGGATGCTTTCTCACTTGCTCTTGAAGTTCCTTAAAGAGCTGATATATATTAGAAGCTGCAAATTTTATTTGGGCTGTGGCAATTCTTTTTACCACACCTACTGAATAGGCTGAATCAGATATTATATTTATGTCGCCTGGGTAATAAGTGAGAGCTAGCATGATCGCATATAATTCGTTCTGCTGAGTGGACTGAAAAGGAGTTCTGACTACTCTTTTTACGGTTAGATCATGAGAGTATACAGCACAAATATTTTGTTTGGCTGCGTCTGTAAAAATGGTTGGTCCTTCAAGAGGAACCTTAGAAACCTTCTCCTCAAAAATCCATTGCCAATTATGCAGTAGTCTGGTTATCTTTAATGGAGATCCATGTGCAAAATTTGGAGCCATGGCCAATAAAATCTGCCACTCTGGGATGGTTTCACAGCATACATCTCTCTCTTAGTCACTGCATGAACAATTCTTGTCAGACTCCTCCTTAGTAAACTAATGCTTTATCTGGAAGATGTTCATCTTCCTGAGAGACAGTGTGGCTTCAGAAAGGGCTGAAGAATGGTCAGTATGGTGCTTCCTGCCCAACAACTCTAAAAGAAATGTAAGGAGCAGGACAGAGGTCTGTACACATTTGATCTGATCAAAGCCTTTGTGGAAAATTATGGCTAAATTTGGTTGCCCAGAAAATTTCATTAGTATCATATGCCAGTTTCATGGGAGCTTGCTTATACAGGGTCTAGAAAACAGACTATAATTTCATGCTTTCCCAGTCACTAATAGAATGAAGCAGGGATGTGTGTTTGATTATATGCTTTTTAGTATGATGTTTTCAATGATATTGAATGCATTCAGTGAGAATGAAAATGACATCAAGATTAGCTACCACACTGATTATAAAACTATTTAACTTGAAAAGGCTACAAGCCAAGAATAAAGTGGAGGGAAACTTGGTGCATTTTCTTATTAGCAGATAATCGTGTACTCAGTGCAGTCTCTGAGTCTGAGATGCTACAGAATATGAATTGGGCTCTCTGATGATTGGGCTAATTTTGGCCTGACAATTAATACCAAGAAAACAGACGTTCTCAACCAGATGCACTACACCATCTGCATGTGAAACCATAGTATTAAAAGGGAGAAATTTTGAACACCATGGATAAATTTATCTTAGCAGTATACTTTCCAGGATGTACATACAGATAATGAGGTTGATGTACACATTGCCACTTTAGTGTTGGGGAGGCTCCAAAGAAAGTGTAGGAGAAAAGAAGTATTAGGTTGCCTATCAAATTGAAGGTCTACAGAGGGTTATCAGCACCATATAGTTATTTCTATTTCAATTGTTTTAGGAAGATTCTGAAGCTTACCTGGCAATATCAGGTACTGGACACTAAAGTCCTTTCTTGAGTTGAACTGCCAATCATTCAAACTCTGCTACAGAGAATGCAACTCCTATGGGCTAGCCGGGTCATTCAAAGGACTATATATACATTAGCTGATGTATATATGCCTAAAATACTATTTTATGAAGAACTCACACAAAGTAGGCTCTTGCAAGAAGTCAGAAGAAGAAATATAGAGGCACTGCCAAGGTCTTTCTGAAGAACTTTGGAAATGATTTTGAGATATGGGAGACACTAGCAAAGGGCCACTCATCATGGCACGCTCACATCAGAGAAGATATTGTGCAAAGCACACTTAGAGCAGCTCAAAAAAAAACATGAGATGCTCAAATTTAGAGCCATCTCTACTCCAAAGGTTTATGTGGACTATTGTGCCTGATCTGTAGTAGTACCTTCCAAGCTTATATTGGTCTGACACACTATTGGACACACTGTATCTTGACCCCAACATAATGATGTCATTTTGGTCCTCTTCAAAAAACAATTGACAATAGCCACTCCAATCTCCCAGGCAACCAGGATCACAACCTACATGTCATCTTCAGCTTTTCATTCTCTCAGCCCTCATATACAATCTGTTGCCGGAGCTATCAATTGTACCTTAATAATATATCTTACATATTCTTCCTCTAACAAATAGAGAAGGGGACTTATACCTCTCCATCCCCCTGGTGTAGGGCCTCATAAACTCATGTCTATACTATAGCAATGTCCTTCTTGTCAATCTTGTTTGCCTCAAATCTCTTTCTACTCCAATCCATCCTGCATTCAGCTGTCACACTGATCTTCCGACAAGGCAGGTCTGACCATATCACACACACACACACACACACACACACACACACACACACACACACATTCAATAAGCTCCAGTGGCTCCCTATTATCTCCAGGATCAAATATAAAATCCTCTATTTGGCTTTCAAATCCCTTTGTAACCTGACCCTTCCCACCTTTCTACTCTTCTAATATCTTATTGATTTCACATTCTTTGATTCTTGCCTACCTATTATTCCTGTACGTGACATGTCATCTCTCCAATTTCAGGTATTTTCATCGGCTGTTCCCCATATCTGAAACTCTCTGCCTCATCTTCTCTGTCTCTTGACTTTCCTAGTTTCCGTCATATCTTAGCTAAAGTCCTACATTCTCCAAGAAGCTCTTTCCTTAATTTTGGTGCTTTTGCTCTGAGATTATTCTCAAGTTATCTTGCACACATATTGTTGCACATGTATCATGTACATGTATTGCATATATATGTTTATATGTTGTCTCCCCCATTAGACTATGAGCTTATTGAGAACAGAGACTGCTTTTTACCTTTATTTGTTTCCAGAGAACTTAGCACAGTGACCCAATGACATTTTTATTACCATTACTATTTATCATTATTTGATAAGGCAATCAGGGCTAATTGAATTGCTCAGGGTCACATAGCTAATAAATGTCAAATGTCTGAGTCCAGATTTGAACTCAGTCTTCCCGACTTCAGCCAGGGCCAGTATTCTCTCCACTGTGTCATATAGCTGCCCTACAGTGACATTTATTAAGTATTTAATAAATGACAGTTGACTGACTACTAGAGATTCCAAGTTACCAACTTCTAATAATTTACCTAAATGTGGAAGTTTCACAACAGTAGTGAATGTAGAGTATATATGTTTTTACATATACATTTCAAGCAGAGAAGGAGTTTGTCAAAGTTGTAGTTATTGGTTGTGTTCCATTGACATAAATAGTGACTAAAGCTATAGATACTGATATTGGACAAGGCATATATGTTCTTCACATATTTTTCTTCCTCAGTTATGCCCCACTTTACTCTCTCCTTCCCTCATCTCCGAGTAATTTTAGAAGAAATTGAGACAAAATGTTTTCTGCCTCATAATTTTCCCTCTTCTGCTTTTTTGGCTTTAAAACACAGTAGTCAGCAGGAGTTCCTCAGTGTTCTTGAAAACATCAATCAGTTTTCAGATGAGCACAGAAATTCTTTTCTTAAGGTACAAGTATAATATTTTCCCATATAATTTGACTCTTTCAATACCAACCCTTGAGCAAAAATCTGACGTGTTTTATTCATTTGGGGTTAGACAAGGCAGACACAAAGAATAAGACAAATCCTTTCTTTTGGACAGTTTCAAAGAGAAGGAAGAGCCTGAATCAGTCATCAGTCATTTTGCTTTCAATCTTTAACTTCTTCTTGTTCTAAGGAGACAGCTGAGACAAGAAGAGCTCTGTCAGTTGTGTGAGAAATCTCTGGAAGTTGAGAAGAGAGTCATGGATGAAGCACCTAAATCTTGAGAGAAATTACTTTTCATCCTGTAGCAGAATAACTCACCTCATAAGAGACGTTACACCCAATAGAAAACAAGAGAGTCCAAGGTGCACCAAGTTGGACTATGGAGAGAAGCAGATGCAAGTAACCCAGCTAAATAACCTAATTCACAGAGATGCTGAACTTCATAAAGATCACACCTATCTTGTGTATTAGCTAAGGTGTACTTCTACTAGCATACTTTATATTTGTGCCCCCTCTTCCTAATAATGCCATATGTATTTGTGAGAAACTGAGCTGAGGATTTTAAAGTAACTTTTATTGCCACTGTTCATGTTATGCCATTTCAGTACATGGCTTTGTTTTTAACTAATTGTGTCAAGGCAAACCTTTGGGTGGTGGATGATCAGCTATAGTTTTGGGAATGTTGACATACAATATAATATGGACTCTGTAAGCTTGGATAACACTATGAAAGAACAATTAAAAATTGGAGATAAAGAGAGGAAAAAACCAACAACAAAAGAACAGTTAAGAACAAGATCCAAGTTTGAAAAATGAAACTAAGACTCTTTGAAACTTTTCTACCTTGCTCCTCTGCTTTGCTCTTGAATCAAATAGAATAAGTCTGATTTCTTTTCCATTTGATAGATACTTAAGATCTTAAAGACAGGTATTATTTACCCACCCCCCTCTTACTCTCTTCTTCAGGATAAGCATTCCTAATTTTTGCAACTCATATGACATGGACTTGAGGCCTTTAATAGACTGGTTATTCCTCTCTGGATACTCCTTAAATTTAGTAGATGCCTCTACTAAAATGCTGTGACGAAATCTAAAAATAATATTCTAAATGTAGTCTAGCAACATGACACTTCTCTTAATAAATACTGAGATTATTTTTGCTTTGTTTTTAGGGGGCATATCACACAGTTGATTTATCTCATTTTGAGATTAAGTTCCACTAAAACTGTCTCTTTCAGACAAACTACTATTTAGCCATGCCTCTCTCACCTTGTACCTATAAAACTCATTTTTACAACTTAAGTTTAAGGCTAAATTTATCTCTATATAAAATTCTGTCTTGTTATATTAGGCTCAATATTTTATTCTGTCAAGAATTTTTTATATTCTATCAACCAATATATGAACTAACCCTCTTAGTTTTGTGCTATCTGCAAAATTAATAAATATGCCATTATCTAAATCACTGATCCAAATGTTGAAAAGCAAAAGGCTAATGATCACAGATCCTTGGAGCTTGACATCTCCCTCCTTAAGAGATCTCCCTTCAATTTAATATCTAAGTCATTGATTAATTTTTTTTTACATGTAACAAAGTCAAGAACAGTTCCCTTAGGTACTTCATTCACTAGATGCCTCCTAGATTAACAATACCCCTTCAATCTTTACTCATCAGAGCCAGTTTCAAACCCACCTCACTGTATCACACACCTCCCAGAATCTCCATCTTTTTTCAAAGATGTCTCAAATGCTTTGCTGAAATCTAGACACAGAGTATCTAAGTCATTTGTCTTATCTGGTAAATATCTGGTAAATATTCAAAAGAACAGTTAATAAGCAGCTATTGTGTATAGCATGTTATACTAGGAGATAGGAAACAAAGAGGCGAAGAAGCTAGATACAAAGGTGAAGAAAGACAAAAAATTTAGATAAGATACTGTGTTTGCCCTCATTGAACTTACAATCTAATGAAATAAGACATCAACACTGACTAACACACAATATTATATGATTCTTTAACTAAAGAGTTACAAAAGATGATATTATGTTAGATCCAAGAGAGGGGTGCTCATTCCTGCTTTTTCATAAAGAATGTACAATTTGCCTATGATTTTAAAAACTAGATGATGCAGTGCAAAGCATACCAGCCCTGGAGTTCTGAGGACTTGAATTCAGATCTGGCCTCAAACACTTAATATGCTTTCTGGCTGTGTGACCTGGGCAAGTCACTCAACCCCAATTATCTGCAAAAAAAAAAAAAAAAAAAAAAAAAACAATTAGAAATATGACAGGAGAAGAAAACAGCAAAAGAATGGAAATGGGAGAACTTGTGGCATGTTCAGGGGTCAGAGGGCAGTACAGCTTGGCTGAAATTTAGACTTCATAAATAAGATAAACATAAGGTAAAGCTAAAAAGTACATGAGAACCAAACTGAAGAAGATTTTAAGAGCCAAGGAAAGAAATCTGACATAGTTTGTAAGACATAAGAAGTCACTTAAGATTTCTGAACAAAAGAGTGACCAAATATATGGGGCTAGACAGATTATTCTGGCAATAAAGATGAATCTAAAGGATGAAGAAAATAGAAGGAAAAATTTTAGAACTATGTGGCAATAATCCAGGATGATTGCATTAAGAACCTGTTCTAAGCAGCAGTATTAATTCAGAGGAAGGGCAGATGTGAAAGAGGTTGTAGAAGTCCAACATTCCCAGTTTTTAATGAACCTATCCTATCTTGATTGGTATTACCCTTTCTTTTGGGCTGGTTATGGTCCTTAATCTACATTTCCCTCATTCCTACCTTCTCCCACTAGTCCTTTTCTGCCTTCTTCTTTCATTGTGTCTTCTGAAATCCCATTCTATCATTTTAAAATATTTATTCCTTTTTTATTTTCAAGTAATAATTTTTAAAAATTATTCTCATAGACCTAACTGAGTTTCAATGGATAAATGATGGACAGAGATAGCTACACCCAGAGAAGGAACACTGGGAAACGAATGTGAACTATTTGCATTTTTGATTTTCTTCCCGAGTTATTTTTACCTTCTGAATCCAATTTTCCCTGTGCAACAGGAAAACTGTTCAGTTCTGCAAATATGTATTATATCTAGGATATACTGCAACATACTTAACATATATAGGACTGCTTGCCATCTTGGGGGGGAGGTGGAGGGAGGGAGGGGAAAAAAATGAAACATAAGCGAGTGCAAGGGATAATGTTGTAAAAAATTACCCTGGCATGGATTCTGTCAATACAAAGTTATTATTAAATAAAATAAAATTTAAATTAAAAAAATAATAAAATAAAATAAAATAAAATAAACCTGAGGTAAAATTAACAAAAAAAAAAATTATTCTCATAGCCTTTCTTCTTTCCCAATGATTTTTTTAAAAAGTGTTGGGGGGGGGAGGGAAACAATATCTTCAGTACATAATTGCATAATTTAGAAAACAAGTTCCTAACTTTAGCCATGTCTGCAAAAATCAATATCTCTTTCTACATTTTAGTTTCATCATCTCTCTATTAGGAAATAAGAGACATTTGTAGTGGGAGATGTCTCTATATGTGAGCATCTCATATTTCCTTTGAGCTACTACAATTTCGCTTTCCTTCTGGAACAACCTTTTTAATATGGGCATACCATGCTGGGTCCTGTACCAGTGTCTCCCATATCTCACAATCAATCCCAAAGTTCTACACAGCATCTTGAGAGTGTCCTTCTATCATGAATGATAAATAATGGTCAATTCGGCTAGAATATAAAGTCTTTAAGAGTGAGTATTATGAATTCAGTCTAGAAAGGCAGAGTGTAAAAGCTAAAAAGAGGACTGTGTATTTATTCCTAGAGGCAAGAATTATCTACTATCTTTATGTCTTTGAATAACCTCAGCCTAAAATGTTCTTCTTCCTCCCTCAATTCCTTAATACCTTCAGATTCTTTAAGGAGTCGAGTAAAGTGTCACTTCCTGAATGTCTCAGTTGTTGCCCTATATCCTCCAAAATTATTTTGGACTATTCATCTATGATCAGCTAGTGACATAATGGATAGAGTGCTGGAAATGGAATTAGGAAGACTCATCTTCCTGAGTTCTACCACAGCCTCAGATACATATTGATAAAATGAACAAATCATTCTATCCTATTTGCCTCAGTATCCTTATCTACAAAATGAGCTGAAGAAAGAAATGTCAAAACACTCCAAGATCTCTGCCCAAAAACCACAAATGGAGTCACAGAGAGGAGGACACAACTAAAACAACTGAACAACAAATTTATCTGTGCATATGTTTCTGTTAAGTAATGCTTAAGAACTGAGTCCTTTTGTTTTTGCTTTTGAATCACTAGCACCTGTGCCTGCCACTGCTTTTGTTCAAACTGTTCAGGATTCTTGGAATACTCTTCCCCTTCACCTCCATCTCTTAATTCCCCTCAAAGCCCATGTTACCTCCCATAAGAAGTCTTTCCTTATTTTCCCAATGGTTAGTTCTCCTCCCACCCAAATCACCATTTATATATTTTGTATTTATTTACCTGGGTACATGTTGTATTCTCTACAATAGATTTAAGTTCCTTAAAGATAGAGATTTTCATTTGTGCCTAGCATTTGCCTTTATGAATTTAATTGAACTATACCCAATGTTCTTTCATAAATCCTAAGAATGTATGATTACCCCCTCCCAACGTTCCTATCATCACTATTTCATCAGTCACTTCTTATTCATAAGAATCAAATCCAATATGTGCTGAATCCAGCTCATATTGCCTTGAGAATATATTGTTAAATTTTAAATGTGAGTATTTACACTTTAGAAATCAGTAAACACTAATGATTTCTAGACTTAAGGTGATGGGGAAATATCAGTAATACATATTAAATTTTTTAAATGGGTCATGGCAATTCTATTAGACTTGGGATGGAAAATACTATTTGCATCAAGAGAAAGAACTATGGGAACTGAATGCAGATCAAAATATATACTATTTTCACCTTTTTTGTTTGGTTTTTTCTTTATCATGCTTTTCCCCTTTTATTCTGATTTTTCTTTTACTACATTACTAATATGGAAATGTGTTTAAAATGATTGTATATATATGATATATATACATATATGTGTGTGTAAGTGTGTGTGCATATATATATATATATATATATATATATATATATATATATATATATATATATATAACCCACATCAAATTGCTTTGTTTCTTGGGAAAGGTAGGAAGGAAGGGAAGGAGAAAGAAAAAAAATTGGAACTCAAATTCTTACAAAAATGAATGTAGAAAACTATCTTCGCCTGCAATTAAGGAATAATTAAATACTAGCAGTGAAAAAAATTTTAATGAAAATTAAAAAGTAACTCCAAAAAATGTGTCATGGGTACATTTTCTCCCAGAACCAGTTGTTAACCATTTAATAGTATACCCTGTATGTCTATCATTTTTCTTCCAGTTCTTGAAACATAAAATTAAAAACAAGGCAAGACAAGGTCTTGCAATATCTCTGATTTTATCAGAAAGAAAACTCTTATTAATTGAAATTTTCTATCATAATTATATCCTGTCTCACTCCCAGGAACCTGTCATCTAATTCTTCTAACTGATCTGGCAGCCCAAAACTATCCTGCTCCCAACTATTCTGATTCTCTTTTCTTAGACCTTCACCCAAAGCTTTCCATCACTCCTCTCATATCAGATTTTCACTAAGGTAAATAGAACATCTTGATATAAAATTCTGGACCATTCATGGTTCTCCTCCAGATATGTTAAAAGCAATCTTCTCTTTAAAACTCTATGACCACATTCTTCCACCAAATATGCTAAAATTTGGTGCTCTCTTTAACTAAGAATCTTTTTGCCAATGAACAATAGGTTTTATGGTAGCTAAAACCTATTACATAAACAGGAAATTTTGTTCAAGAGAGGGAAAGAAATAGTTAAAAAGGAAAAGTAACAACAGAGTTAGTTGCTGCCTGATAGCTTATCTGCCAAGAAAAGCGCCACCAGAGAAGAGAAAGACAGCCCAGATAACAGCTATTGTGAGGTTCATCACTTTGTTTAGCTCAGAGGTCTTTTACTATCCAGCACCACTCTTGCTATCCAACCTATCTCCTAGGATTGTTCTACTAGGGGACATGGTTCACCTCCAAAGAAAATGCCTAGGTTGGGCATATGGTATCCATCTATCAGAAGATGTGGTTTCAGCTTTATTCATAGAAAAGTAGAATTCCTGGATTTAATTGTGATATTTAGTATCTATGTAGGAATGTCTCTCTTGATTAGGATTCCAACATCTTTGGAAATTCCTCAATCTCAGAGAGTGGGTGAACAAACATGAAATTCTCTCTACTGTCAATTCTTCAGGTATATCTCTGTGGTCAAAATTTTCAGGCAGGAATAAAAGACCTTTCTGAGAGGATTTTATGTTGTATCCATTCTATCCTTTCACTTTTCTGTTCAATATTCTTAAAATATCCTCATTCTTAAGGACTGAATCTGAGTAGACACTGAAAGCCTCTGGTTTTTCAATTGCAAAAACAAGATAGTACTCATCAGTATCCTTAGCTTCCAACTTTTCTATTGTTTCACGTAAGTCCACATTAATGTAATGCAATTTAATGTTAATGCAATTTAAAAATTTATAGTATTGTAGCAACAATGTATTAACACATTGTGCTCAAGCAATACAATAGTAAAGAAAAAGATGAATTTAAATTATGAAAACAATAACAACCTTTTTCATTGTCTCAATATATAATAATTACTTATACAATAGCATTCGTATTTTTAAGAAATACACCATAACATTAAATCCAATCATTGCATAACAGTATTTCATGCTAACATCTGGTAGAATGAAGTTTGACTAACTTTTTATCTAAGTTTTATAACTGTAAATTCTGTCAACTAGTCTGGTTTGGTTACGTCAGGTTTCTTCTTGTTAGAATTTATTGTTGTTCCTTAGTGCCATCTGAGGGTTGAAGATAGAATTACACCTTCTGAATTCCAAATTCCACCCCAGGAACAGTTAAAATACTCTCTTTCAACTGACAAATCAGTTTTGAAGTAAAAAGAATGGTATTAGCTGTTGTGTCATTGTCATTGAACTCATGAAGATGAATCTTCCAGATTTAAATCTCAGTGCTTTATCTGCTGTGCCATGTAGGTGCTTGTAAAGAGGCAATCTAACTAGGGCAGCTAAGTGGTTCAATGGATAGAGGGCTGGGTCTAAATTCAAATCCTGCCCCAGACACTTATTATCTGTGTGACCCTGAGCAAGGCAATTAATTCTCTTTGCCTCAGTTTTCTCATCTGTAAAATGAGATGGAGAAGGAATTGGCAAATGATTCCAGTGTTTTTTTTTTTTTTTTTTTTTTTTTTGCCAAGAAAACCCCAAATGGGGTCAGGAAGGATGAATCAACTAAGCAATAACAGTATAGCCTCAGTATTGTTGAAGTTAAACCATCTGACCAGAGCTATGAACTAGCCCTTTCTTTGTTCCCCAAATAAAACAAAACAAAATCATTTTTTACTTGGATTTGTTCATTTGGGGCTTAGTCTTCTTGTAGTATTCTTTATAAGCTCCTGCTACTCTTTCATATTTATCCTTGGCTACATTTATTTCTTTAGTTCATGTCCTCATCAGAATCACTTACACTTGTAATGGCAAAATTTTGTAATTTTTTTTAGAGCTTCCAATTCTTCTTGAGTCACCCTCCTTTTTAGAATCTCTGGTCAAGGGATCCAGCTTTCATTTTTTCTCTCACCTCAGTTGCCTCGAATTTATGATTATATTTAAATCAATATAAATTAAATAAATTCTCTCAGATTCCTCTCCTATTACAATCAGTTCTTTCATTGAAATAAGAATTAAGTCCAGAATAATGATTTTCTCTATATTTTCCCCAGTCTTCTTACTGTTAAAAGAACAAGTCAAGAATTTATCATTCTCTGTTTTAGCAGAATTTTCCAACCAGATTTCTGGGTGAAATTTCACTGACCTCTCCCCCCCCCTTTTTTTAACTAAATCTCCCTCCCTTTACTTATATCTCTATGTTCCACATCATTTTTCCTAAATTATTTCCCTTTATTTTTCCTGTTGTTTTATCTTCCTACTCTCATCCTTTATGTTTGTATTGTATGTTATTCATACATATTATGCCTATTAATATATTACATTGCATGTATCATATACATATTAACACTTATTTCTGGCATTATATACAAACATACATGTGTATGTATAATGAGTGAGAGTAAATGCAGAGGCAGTGGGGGTCCTCTCTCTAATATTGGGAGATCATTAGGTAAGCTCCAGAGGGAACACTTAAAAGTAACTACAGATCAAGATGACACTTTACTTGTAAGTTGGAAGGTGATAATAGTTCTACCCTAATTACTACTACCTGTGATAATAGTAGAGAATGAGAAATTATTATTAGAAAATATATATTAAAAAGAGTAATTCTTATGCAAGCATGCACACAAATAAATATACATTATGCACATGCATACATATACTCACATACAGAGAACCATTTTGTATACACAGTACTTGACCTGCCCCAGTTCTGGGCTAGCTCACACAGAATTAGGGGCTTGTGATTCAGTTTAAGTTATTAATTTCTCTCTATTAAAATCATTTTCCTTATCAATTTGAACTAGAGTAGGAATATTGTTTTTTTTTTAAATGCCTCCAAAGTATTAGTGATGTTGAGATGGAATACTTCTGTTTTTTTTTAACTGGCCTATCATATTTCTAGGTGGCTAAGAGTCAGGAAGACCAGAGTTCAAATTTGGCTTTAGACACTTATTAGCCAAGTGATTTTGGGCAAATTACTTAACCTCTGTTTGTCTTAATCCATTGGAGAAGGAAATAGCAAGCCACTCCAGATAGCTATGTGTAGATAATCCCATGCACAATGTGGTCCAAGAGGTCTCAAAGCCTAGGACTTGACTGAATGTGATCCTACTATATTTCTCCTCGAAGATTAATTCACACTGCAGATTTTAACATCAATTAGCACTTACTAATATGATTTATATAAAAGTGAATTAGACAATAGCAATAAAAGAAATAAGAGCAAAGGGGATAGGGGATCATTCTTAAATATGAGCCCCGCTAACAAATCAGCAAAAATCAGTTCTTTCTGCTTCAGGATCTTCCCATAAGCAAAGAAACAAACAGGAAACTCTATTCTCAGGTAACAGAAATTGCTTCCTTCTTTAACTTGAAGTCACAAGAGAAAGGAATTGGTTCTGAGGACCCAATTAAGGAATCCCAGCAATCAAAATCTGTAATCATATAATAACAGACATATTACCTGCAAAAACAATAATACTACAGACTTTTGAATATTTCTATGGTCCAAAGATGGAGGATGAACTCCCAAACTCCAATTCTCAACTCAGCTTGATTTCCTTCTTTCTCATAAAAATCTTTGCAAAACTGTTCCCAGAAATTCCAGTTCTGAAAGTGACAAGCCAGTAGATTCTGGGCTTTCATTTCCATAGCAACACTGATTACATAAGGGCAAAGCACAAAGGCAGGGGGGGGAAAAAGAAAAATGGTAGCACTTTTTTTTTTCAAATAATAACATACTTTAATAGCATTTTAAGGTTTGCAAAGCACTTTTCTCAAAACAATCTGTGAGGGAGACAGTATAAATATATTATCTCCATTTTTTTTTAATGTGAAAACTGAGGATAAGAGATGAAGTGGCTTTCATTGGGTAAAGGTGAGAGCTCAGTATTTTCTGACTCTTTCCTAATTCTTAGACTAGGGCTCTTTCCACTATAGTATGCTGCCTTTTCAAATTATTTTTTCTGTTTATTAAAATGACTTACTTAAGATTCTATGCCCATATTACCTTTCTTTAGATTTCAATTTCTTTATTACTAAGACTTTAAGAAAAAAAACTAATTTGTGGCAATGTGAGTGACACTCATCAAGCATACCTAGTGTCTTCATAAATGATCTTAGTTAATTGGTGATAATGACAATGGCAAGAAAGCATTCTATTCCCTAACTTATGTAGCCAATAGATAGAGTGCTGAACCCTGAGTCACATTATTTGTCATCTCATTTTGACCTCACAATAAGCTTATGAGGTAGATGCTATCATTAATACCCATTTTACAGAAGGAAGAGCAGGAGGAGAAAGGATAAATGATTTAGTGAGGGTTCATGTGGCTAAGAAAGTATCTTAAGAAGGATTAGAATTCAGAACTTCCTTATTTCAAGTCTAATGCTTTTCACTTCACTACATAACTCCTTTCATCAATCAATGAACAACTTCATTAGTAGTCCTTCCCTGATGAAATGAAATTTGGCCTCAGATATTAGCTAACTGTGTGAGCCTAGGCAAGTCACTTAAGCTCTGTCTGCTTCAATTTTTTCAAATGTAAAATGGGGATAATCATATCTATCCTTCATTAGGATTAAATGAATACTTGGCATATGGCACAATAGTAGCATAGTAGGTACTTTAAAAAATGCTTGCTGTCTTGATAGCTCCTCTCTTTGGGTGGAAAAAATGATGTCCTCACCTAACCCATAGACCTTGAAGAACAAAGCTTTTAAAATAAAAAGTAACAACAATAATAATAGCTAGTATTTATATATAACAAAAATTGGCAAAGTGCTTCAGAGATATTACCTCATTATATTTTGTATTTATTTTTCTCTTCATTACTGGGCAATTTCTAAAAGTGGAAGGGTCCCCATTGGACCAAGCTATCACTAAATCTGTATATGTATATGTGTGTGTATGTGTATAGTTTCTCTCTGTGCACACTGATAGCTAAGAAAGTTACTCTGTTTCTAATAGCATTACCATGTCCTCTCAAATTTAGCTTAATTTCACAGGGATTATTAGTAAAATATAGAAATACTAAAATAGTTGAGCTATCTGCATAACTTCCTTGTGCTGGTCTTTAAATACTTTGACACAGTCAATTGAAGATCTTGTTTACAAAGCTGAACCAGAAACGTTTTTCAAAATATCAAGTACAATTCTGCGTTACATAAATATATATCTTAGAAGTACATTTTCCACTACAGAGACTCCAAAATTCAAAGGATCTCAGGATCTTCAGATAACAAGAAAAGCTTTGTTATCATTACAGATAATTGCCCACTAGGGCTTGGAGAAGGCTGGGTGAGCCATCTCCTCAACCAATTTAGCTCTATCACACAAAATGCTGGTTACATCAAAGATAATCTCAAATAATAAACAAACACAATTATCCATTTTTAAAAATAGTAAACAAAAATAGGGAATTTATACAGATTAACTCAGATTATAGAATAATAAAAGTAAATGATTTTTTTTGTCTTGTGAGCAAGACCAACAAACAACAATCATTAGCAGTGATTAGCATTTTAATAGTGCATTAAAGTTTGTAAGCCACAAATTTAATGCCTTTGCTCTTCTTATCAATCTTATGAAGTATATAAGAATTCAAGCCATTCTCCAACTGATAAATAGTCAAAGGATATGAACAGACAATTTTCATATGAAGAAATTAAAGCCATTTCTAGTGATATGAAAAGGTGCTCTAAATTAGTATTGATCAGGGAAATTCAAATTAAGACAACTCTGAGGTACCTCTATTGTAATGCTGAAAAAACTGAGGTAAGATAGAGATTAGAGAGCATTTAATATTTTATTCAAAAGGCAGAGATTTACTGAGACAAAATGGATCCATGGTTTGGTCCCAGGGCTGAATGAGACTATCGTCTCCAAGAATCCAACCAACAATGTGAATTCTCAGTGACATATATATATATATATATATATATATATATATATATATATACATACATACATACATATACATATATATAGCTCAGCTACAGGAGTGGACCGAGGCAGGGGTGGACCAAGGCAGGGGTGGAGTCAAGAGTGGTGAGAATGGGAATGGGACTATCATCAATCTGGTTCTGACAAGGTTGGGGGAGGCATACTGATAAATAGGGAAGGGCTGGGGTCATGATGTCTAAGGTAAAAGGTCTTTCTCCTTTTCTGGATCATCATGATTAGGAGGGAAGGGTGGTATTGCAGGATTGACCAGAACAATTAGGAACTGAGGCAGAACAATTCAGGTAAACTAAGGCAGAACAATTGAGGGAAACTGAGTCAGGACAATAAAAGAGAACTGTGGCACAACACTATATACCTCTCAGAATGGCTAAGATGACAGGAAAAGACACTGACGAATGTTGAAGGGGATGTGGGAAAACTGGGACACTGATACATTGTTGATGGAATTGTGAACTGATCCAAGAGATTCTGGAAAGTAATTTGGAATTATCCCCAAAGAGCTATCAAACTGTGCTTACCCTTTGATGCAGCAGTATCTTTAACTGGGCTTGTATCCCAAAGAAATCATAAAAAAGGGGCAAAAGAACCCACATGCGCAAAAATGTTTGTGGCAGGTCTTTTTGGCAAGAAACTGGAAACTGAGTGGAGAATGGCTGAATAAGCAGTATGTGAATGTTATGGAATATTATCATTCTGTAAAAAATGATCAACAGGATTATTTCAGAGAAGCCTGGAAAGACTTACATGAACTGATGCTAAGAGAAGTGAGCAGAATCAGGAGATCATTATATACAACAACATCAATATTATATGACGATTAATTCTGATGGACGTGACTCTTTCCAATCAGAAGATGATTCAGGGCAGTTTCAATGATCTCGTGATGAAGAAAGCCATCTACACCCAGAGGGAGGACTGTGGGAACTGAGTGTGGATCACAACGTAACATTCTCACTCCTTTTGTTGTTGTTTGCTTGCATTTTGTTTTCTTTCTCATTATTTTTCTTTTTGATTTGATTTTTCTTGTGTAGTAAGATAACTATAAATATGCATGTATATATTGGATTTAACATATATTTTTGCCATGTTTAACATATATTGGATTGCTTGCTGTCTAGGGGGAGAGTTAGGGAGAAGGGAGGGAAAATTGGAACACAGGGTTTTACAGGGGTTGATGTTGAAAAATTATCCATGCATGTCTTCTGAAAATTAAAAAAGTTTTAATTTTAAAAATCCTATAAGGTAGGAGCTATTATTATCTATACTTTATAAATGAGGAAACTGAGGTTATAGGGGGTTAAATGATTTCCTCATAGTCAGATAGCTAAGTTCTGTCTTCTGAGTTAAGATTGAAAGTTTTCTTCCTGACTCCAGTCAATCAATGGTCAATCAACATTTATTAAGCACCTTCAATATGTCAGGCACCAATCATGCTAAATACTGGGAATACAAGAAAGGTAAACAATAATTTTTGTCCTCAAGAAGATCACAATTTAATGCCAGAGAAACCATGCAAACAATAATGTAAAAGCAAACAATATGCAAATAAATGGGAAAATAACAGACAGAAGGCACTATAACTAAAAAAGAGGGATAAAGAAAGATATTTTTTCTTTAGAAGGTAGAATTTTATCTGATTTGAAGGAAATCAGGAAACCCAAGAGATAGAGATACGGAAGGTGTGCATTTAATACATGGAGGACAGTCAGTGAAAATGCCTGAGCTGTAAGATGGAATGCTTTATTGAGGAACAAAGAGAGGCCCATGTCACTAGATTGAAGAATACACATATATGGGTGTATGTAAGTATATATAAGACATATGTCTTATACACACACACACACACACACACACACACATACACATACATGTGTGGGGGGAGGGACATAAGGTATAAGAGAGTGAAAGGAGGGGCAGGTTATGAAAGGCTTTGAAAATCAAACAAGGAATTTTATATTTGATTCAGGAATCAATAAGGAGCCATCAAAGTTTATTAAGTAAAGGGATGACATGGTCAAACTGAGCTTTAGGGAAATCACTTTGACAGCCGAGTGGTACCTAAGCTGCAGTGAGGAGAGACATGGTTAGGGGACCAACCTGTAGATTATTGCAATAGTCCAGACATGAGGTGATATAGATCTGTACTAGGGCAATGTTAAAAAAGGGGACCTATGAGCTTGACCTACTATGCCATCCAACTGTCTGATTAACCGAGGAAGTCAGTTCTTGCAGGCTCTGGGAAATGAGACATGGGGTTTTCTCTAAGGACAGGAACTCTATGATTGTTTTAATCCTACAACAAGGTGTTAACTCAGTGGAATTGATAAGACAAGGGTTATCTAGTTTAGTATGTGAGATCTCTAGTAGGATTGATTTAATCCTAAAACAAGGTGTGAACTCAGTAGAATTAAGATAATGATTCTCTAGTACTTAGTATAGTTCTACAAGTTGACACCTATTCTACAAGATTGACACCTACGATGATGTACTTATAATAGAGTGTGTAAGAGCTAAGAAATCTGGGAAGAGAGACAGACTTCAAGATACAGACCCTCTCTCCTGCATCCTGTACTGAAACCAAGGCCTATTCTGAAGGGTCTCCAGAAAGCTAGCCAGGCCCCAGGCAAAGGAGACTGACTAAGGAGACAATAAAGACTTTTAGACTTTATCCCTGACTATTCTGATGGTAATTACTCTGCTGAAATAAAGGCTAGTCCCAAGGCCTCCAGAAAGCTAACTAGAACTTTACAATCTATGATTCTGGAGAGATGTCCCATCTATCATTCAAATTTTGCCCCTTTTCTCTTGCTCCTCTTTTTTGAACTCCTTTCTATTTTTCTTTCTCCAAGGTTTTCCCTAAAATATTGTTCCCTCACATAAACCATAATCTGTGTCATGTGCCCATAGGTCTTTCATCTAATCAAGCAGGCAATTATGTAGCCTGCTGGGGCAGAGGGCTATCCAATTTGGGCAATCTTCCCAAACCGCCTGAGACAGAATTGGGGTTATATTAATTAAAAGGTAACTCAGAAATTATCTTATTTATCTCATATATTTTGTTCTATTCCAACTATCATTTTTAAAGAGATTTTAAGGAAGTTGCAAAGGGGTGCTTACTAAGATCCAAAAAGAACAAGCAAAGTAGTAGGCAAGAACACTGGTCTGAATAGGATTGTTGTAGCTGTTAATATTGGAAAAATATTCCCATCAAATTCTTGTGATAAGTAAATACCAAGTAACTCTATCACCATGCAGAGATTCCACAGGCTAAAAATCTAGGTTTTATAATGCTTAAAGATGCATTGATCCTTAATATAATCCTTAAAGATGGATTCAGAGATTAGAAAAATAACTCTAAAGCCTAATTAGGCTTATATAGTTTTCAACCATGTTAGAGAGACAGAAAAATATTTTTTTTTGTTTTACAGCCAAAGGAGAAAATCTCACATATTAACCAGGGAAAGGAAAAACAAAGTTTTATAAACTTAAATTTAAGAGAATTATTTTTCCAGGTGTGGTTGGGTGAGGTTTAGGATTAACAACAGGATAATTGAAAAGGAAGATTTACATGCCAAGAGATAATCATGAGGTTGGAATTAGGTGAGAATATTCCACAAATGAAGCAAGTCAAATTACTTTGTGAAACTTGGCCTTTCTTTTGGTTTCTTATCTCAGAAATGTTTGAGAGTCTTCACTAAATTTTAATATCCCATGGGATATGTTTCAGCCAACCAAATAACCACCTAAAATGGGGAAGTAGTCATGAACCCTAAATAATAAAGACTCATAAAAAGAAATGAAAATTTTATTATGATACTTTGATCCTAAAAAGAAAGAAAAAGAAAATATTTTTGTTACTCTCTTCAATATGAAATCTTAACCTTCTCTACTGACTAGAACTCAGTAGGAAGAAAATAAAAGTTAGGAACATAAATTAAAATGTTAACAATGATCATAAAAACTGGTGGGAGAAAAGAAGCATCAGTAAATGCTTTCTTGTTATATAAGTCTATGCAATAGTTTTAACTTCGACTGAAATTCTAAAACATAGACCATCATAGGAATCTAAGTATATACTAAAAATTTATTTTGCAATACACAATAGTCAAACCTATTCTATATCAACTCTAAGAAAAATCACGATTTTAAAAATCGTATCTGAAAGAACAAAGCTCAGTCTTGTAAATTCAATATCACTCTGGCAGAACCTCCTATTCCACACCAATAAAAAGCAATTCAATCCAAAAAGTGTTTAGTAAGCACTCACTATAATATCCAGTATTGTATTAGATCTTGGGAATGTGAAGCTATATAAATACACACATACACTTACAAACACACACACACACATACACATATGTATGTATAAACTCTACATATACACAAATAAATATGATACAAAGCATGTGATAGGTATAATAGTGAGGTCCAGTCAAAATGCTTTTAAGGAGGGAACTATCACTTTCATCTGAGAAGTCTTAATAGATAAAATGGTCTCTCTGATAAAACAGCATATCTTCTTTCATTCCTCTCTCCCCTACATGAGTCAGCTTAGTTCTTTTTCTAAAAGTTAAGGATACTTTTGATTTGATTGGCCCAGAGAGCTAAGGCCTAAGCTGCCTAGAGGTAGAGGAGCTTCTTAGTGGGTTTAGGCCATATTGACTGTGAAAATTCCTGAATTTTGGGGGTCATGAGGCTTCAGATTTGGGTGATGTTCCAAGGCCACAGGAGACACTATACCCTTCTTTAATTACCAAGTAGTTTTCCATGTGGAAAAGTGGCCACTTCTAAAAGAAATCAATGATATAACAATGTTGAATATTATTTTTTCATGCTAAGTATGTTATGATGATCTCATAATGGTAGTAGTTTTCTTCCTCATGACATTTGGCATTATAGAAAGTGCAGTAGAAATGCTTTTTTTTTTTTAATTGGATACAGAATTTTCAAAGCTGTTTGCTTCCAAATGAAGCATTTCAGTGGATTTTGAACTGATTGGTTAAAAATGCAATACTTTTTGATTAGTCTACAAGAATGACTGATTGCTATCAAAAAGAATAAAAATTCACTAGCTTTATTTTACAAAAATCTTTATATACCTAATAAAAGGGATTGAAAAAAACTGTATCTGGATTAATAATTATATTCAACTATGCATTTCTTCCATTTGTATTCTCGTATCTTTGTGAAGAATTTTACCATATGATAACCATTAAAATGAAAACCAAGTATTTTTTAAAAATAGCTTTGAATTGCTATTATAATCTTAAACCAAGATTTTGAAAAATGATGATACATAGTCACATTGCTCTTATATGTGTATTTATATCTATAAATATACTTATACACATATATGCATATATAAGAATACATATATACATACTAATAAATAGTAAGCATTTTAATGAAAGCAAAAATTACTATATTACATAAAATGCACCATTAAATAAAAATTATATTGTAAAATATTTGTTTCATCTTCATCCATTTTTTTTCATTTCTATTTGCTTTATAGCCTATTAGTATGTCTACTAGTTTGTCTATAGTTTGCAGATATATAGATCTAGATTTAGATACATTTTGAGTATGTGAGTTCAAACATTTCTTAGTACTAAGGATATGTGTTCCAAAAAATTCGGAGATTACAGGCCAAGTATCTGTTATCTAAAAGGGGTTTAGTTTCCAGGTCTTGGGGGACCAGAAACATGACACTTTCCTGGAGCTCCCTCTGGTGTTAGATGGAGAACATTAACCTCCAAGGCCAGAGTGAGATTTCTCAGTTCCTGATTTTTACTGTAAATAAGAACAGGTTAATGACACGCAGCAATTGGTGATGATTAAATACAGATGAGTAAACATACCAAAGAGTTTAACGACTATCCATCCCCTAGACAAATCTCCACACATAACAAGCTTTTGTGTTTTCCAATCTCATTAATCAGTTAATTTTCTCTGAAGCCTCAGATTTTTAACATTTTCTTTGATTGTTCATTTCAATTTAATTAAACAAATAATTATGAAATACCTCCTATTTACAAGGCACTATGTATGCTAAGTATGATGTATTAGGCACAAAACTGAAACCTGTGAGAATAAGACATTTAACTTATGTTATTAAATATAAGCAATAATATTTCGTAAGCTGTAAAAATATTAATGGTTTTAATGTGTATTCCTATAAGAAGCTCACAAAATACTCAAATGACAATAAATTGCCCTGTGAGCTGTCTCTTTTGCCAAAGAACTAAGTGCTAAATTAATAAAATGATAGCTAGATTCTCTTAATCTGAATAGAAATATGTTTGCTGTTCATTCCCAGGTGGGAGGGTGGGAGGATCTAAAGGCTATGTTCTCAGGAAAGAGATTATATAGCTATTTTTTATTTTTAGTTTATTAGTAATGCTATTTATAACTAACAAAATTTTTACTTATCACCATTCTAATACAGGAGTTCTTTATCACTCATCACCCACAGCAGTAACTATATAGTACAGTCTTGTCAGGATTTATTTAATGAGATCCATTCATAACTGTCTTCCTCTAGTAGTGGGAAGATTACATTTAACTATTTCTGGTTTAATCCTTATGAAACTAACTCTTCACTCTTCCTTGTATTCTCTCAAGAACTGGAATATGTTCTCTAATGATCTGATCCTCATTATAAAGGCTGTTTCATTTGTAAATAAAGCATTACATATTTATATACAAGCATATGTGTGCATGTGTATATACATATATATGCCAGTGAACTAATAATGTCCCTTAAAATATAGTATATGCATTTTTAAGACCGTATGTAGTAGTAAAGAAATGGCTTTTCACTTGCATATTTCTCCTTGCAAATCTTGTTTTTCACAGGAAAGAATTATCTAGATTCCTAATAGAATATTTAATAGATAAATACATCCGTAGAGGTGAGATTTAACTTTTTAATCCTTATCCTCCTACTACTTTGGGAGAAGAAGATATTAAAGAAATTATAGGTAGAGGCGTAGAGTGAATGTTTTCTTTATCCAACTGGTTTTTTTCTTAAAGCAAAATTTTATTAATATATTTTGTTTTCATATCACCTTCAATTCCAAATGTATCCCTTCTCCTCCCCTACCCAGAGAACCATCCCTCATAACAAAGAATAAAAAAGAATGAAGAGGAAGGAAAGTTCTGCAAAACTAGCCAATACATCAACCAAATCTAATATTATTTATGGTGTTTTATACTCATAGTGCCCCACCTCCTATATCTGGAAAGATGGAAGATCCATTGTTCATCATTTCTTTGGGGTAAAAACTAATCCTAGCCCTACTTTTTTTCTGAAATAGAAAAAAGAGAATATGGGTGCATTTATATTATTGTAGTTATTATGTGTATTGTTTTTCTACTTCAGAGTACATTTTCCAACAGAAGTTTAAAGAAAAATATATTTTTTATATAATATATAATACTCTCGTGACCTATTATATCATAATGTGAATATTCTCTCCAATGAAGTAAATAGAAACATATCTAGGCCTCTCCATCCAGAATGTTGCTTGTCCACAGCTTCTCAAAAGTTCATCATAGGGATTTCATTAGATATCCTCATGATACCAAGAAATCTCCATTTGAGTAAGAGGCAAGAAGAGAAAAAAAAAAAAAAAGATTCAGGAAAGCACAAATGAAAAGCCATTTCTGGACCACTATTTAGTAACACCTAATGAGGTATTACTAAATAACTGTATTTTATGGGACATTACATGATCAATTCTGGAGAAGGAAATAGCAAACCACTCCAATATCTTTGCCAAGAAGACCCCAAATGGGTTCACAAAGAGTTAGATGTAATTGAAATGACTAAACAACAAAAATTTGACCAGTGGTACATACAAATATATAATACTTAGCTAAATTAAAATAGGTTTCTGCTTTACTTACAAATGACACAACTAGACTTTGTAATCAGATATTTATTTGAATATAAGATAGTCCAACAATCCATATATCTTAGAAGAAGGAAATGGTGTAGAATCAAGATATAATTGACTGAAGGACGTAGCATGGTCTAGTAAAATGATACTGAGCTTTTGCCAGGAGCTTGAAGTCCTGGAACCTGAGTTCAAATTCCAGCTTTGCTTCTTATTATTATAAGTATAATCTTGTGTCAATGACTTAATTAATCTTCATTTTCTACATTTATAAAATGAAGTAGTTGGACTATTTGAATTTCCATACATATATGTCTATGTGTATATATATTTATATCATTATATGCCTATATTACATGCCCATTATAGATATAACCTTTTATATACAATAATTATACACACATATATGTATGTGTATAAATTTATATTTTTTAATATATATAATCTTGGAAACTCAACACATAAAAAATTCTTATCCCCAATATCTGCCACTTCCTTAATTCTTTCAAGCTGTCCCTCAGTTATCCTTTACTTATTCCATGTGTCTAGCCTATCTTATTTTCCAGTTCTATGTTACTTTGAAAAATATCTTGGAGCAGCTAGGTGGTGCAGTGGATAGAGCACCAGCCTTGGAGTCAGGAGGACACGAGTTCAAATTTGGCCTCAGACACTTCACACTTCTTAGCTGTGTGACCCTGGGCAAGTCATTTAACCCCAATTGCTTCAGGAAAAAAATAAAATTCAAATTTAAATGCCAAAGAGTATATAGTAGGAACTATTAGCAGCAGAGGTCCCAGAAAAGTGACTTTTCATCATCTCCTCATTTCTTTGGGATTTCAATAAATTTGGCTATTAGGAAGACCAAAATTATAACTAGAAATCTACATTAATTCTTCCATTTTTTACTGGAGAGAGAATTACACTACAATGTGATTTCATTTAGATGTAAAAGAAAATAAAGGCAAGGTAGAAGTCCTTTCAAGTTTGCTTACCCTCATTCAGAATCTGGGCTCTTAGTCACACAGGTCCACAAATTTGACTGTCTACTCATACAATGATATTGGGTCCTGATTAAATTTTTCATGCTAAACAATCTCCCAAAAGTCTGATTTCTAAGCAGAACTCCAGGTCATTTATTCATATTGAGGATATTCCTTTCCAGTGACAAGACATAGTACATCTTTAGGGCTCTCTTTCCCATTACAAATATATTCAAAAAGTCAAACTAAAGATAAGAAAATGGCTTAGTGAGCTAGATTCAGAGAAAAGAAATTGAATGCTCTTTAAACATTTCACATAAAATATGGAAAAGTCAGTAAATTTCTACGCCAGAAGCTTGCTTTGACACTTCAAGAATGGATTCTCAGATGGTAGATAAAGACTGTGATTCCCCAAAGTGTGGTTTTACTTGAATTCTGCATAATACTGAACTAAAATTAGAAATGCCTTTAGAAATCTGTTGCAAAGTAAACTAACAAGTTGCTGGAAAAACTGGGGCAAAACAAAATGCAACAAGTAATGCACAATACACTTAAGACATTAACATGTCCCCTAACTCTTTTGAACTTCATTTTTCTTTTAACTTTAGTATTTATTTGTAGCAACTAAGTGTAATTTAATAGAGATAACTAGAGAAATAATTTTATTTAAAAAGCAAATAAATATCAATATAAAATGAATTATCAAACTGAGAGACATATTCCAGAGTTCTCCATTATTGTAATAGAAAATGCCCTGAACAAATTCCAAATGGAAGAGGAAGTTCCTAAAGATCAGAGGCTCTCCAGAAGTGTCTATTTCTGAATGAGATTTCACTATTTCCATCAAATTCCTGAATACATAAGAGTTCCTTCAATAGGATCTATGACTACTCATAAGAGATTAGACTTACAATCCCTATAAGAAGATCATAATGGATAAAAATACATCTTATCCAAAAGTGATAAGCAGTTAAGTGGGTGGCTAATTGAGTTAATATTACCATCAGCATATAATGTCTTGAACAAACATTGTACATGAACCAAGAGGTTAATTCTAGAATTGAGTAGGAGAATGAGTGCATGTTGGATCATATTATAGAAATTATGCAGGACCTTCAAGGATCCCAACAATCCTTGACAAAAAAATTCATCTTTCAAATACTAATAGCTATGGGTCATAGAATATAAGAATGGTTAAAGAATCAAAACTGAAAGTACCTCAAAGGAGCATCATACTTTGGGCATAATTGGAAAGAATTCCATTACTAATAATGACTAATGCATAAGAACAGACATAAAAAAATAGTTTTCTTTACGAATTACATGATCAGAAAAGGAGTGGGCTAAACATATATGAACCTTGGTCCATAAGCACAGAATGTTACAAGATTTAGAAGATCTCCAGAACATTGAGAAGATATTAGTTTAATTAATTTATGACAATTTATAGACAAGAGAAAAAGAGAATGAGGTATAGATTGGATATGATATTTAGCATGAAAGGGAATTTCCATATCAATATGGAAGTCACAAATTCCTTAAAGAATTGTAATATTTATTGGTTTTAAAGTATGTCAGTGCTTTTAAAAACACCAATTATTTGGATATGGTAGTTAATAAGCTAGAATTAGTCCAAAAGAACTATCTAAGTTGACAACTTTTTAAAAATATTATTTCTGAAGATTAATTACCAGTGTTTTCCATACTGGACCATTAAAAGTTCGAAGAAATAATTAATTTAATAAAAATATTCTCTATGGCCTTCAGGTAAAAAACAAGGTGACCCCATGGGGGGCTTTCAGAAGCTCTCCACTGGAACCATATTTCTCGAAATATTTCTTGTCTAAAGGAACCATAGCCAACTTTCAGAACAATTTATCTGGGGTGAAGTTTAGTCAAATAGTCCAGAGGTTCTTCCAGACTATAATGGCAAAAACATCTAGCCTTAGATAAACCAGAAAAGAAAATATCATTACAAAAAAAAAACTTTAGGGAAAATAATGTTTCCTATAAATCAAATCTAAGAATTGTTCATTTTTATTAGTGGCACTGTTACCATGGAAGGCTGAGAAAAGATGTTCTATATGTTGACATGTGCCCAACTAAATAGATTTCATAAAAGATGCATGATGAGTTGCATTTGGAAATGAATCTGTTACTGAGCAGCTGTTCCTCTCTTATGTGAAAAACTAAACATTTTAAAGGAGAAATTGAACTAGTTAGTTCTTGACTAATGGGGGAACATTACATTGTATTCAACTATATTGTGAAATTATGGATCATGGAAACCTTAAAAAGAAGTTTACATAGAATAATACGTTGGATATTATATCAATTAATGAAAATACTCATAGAAGGGAAAAAAAACTTTTCTTCCAGAATTAATCTCCAGAATCTCCCAGTTTTCAACAATTTAACCTTTTATCTTCCCTTCTTTCCAAAAACATTGATAAAGTTTTATTGGGTGACCAAAAAAAGTACCCAAAAATATCTAAAGTTTTCTATGCCAAATATCTTTTAAAATATTACTCAACTATACTTCATAGTATCTGGGATCTCAATGATTCAAGAATTCCTTCCAAAAATGTAGATCACAACACATCCATATACATCATTCTTGGATACTCTTGTCGATAATCTCTCAAAAGTTCATCCCAGAGATTTCATCCAACATGCTATATACTACAAATTTCTCCACATGAATAATTAATCCACCTTTTTTCTTCCCTTTTGTAAATTTGGATTCATTCATTTCCACCCAAAATTATCCCATTTCTATCCTGAGAAGGTGCCCAAGGTCAGAGAAGTTTCATTGTTGAGGACAGAACCAAATTTCTACTAAAAATTCAAGTAATTGGATTGATTGGTAATGATACCTTCGCTATAATTTAAATGAGATGGTGTATGAATAGGAAAGTGCCAAGCACAGTGCTAAACACTTTGTGAGCACTTTTACTAAGCACTTATTCCTCCTAACAACTATGTGAGATTAGTGTTGCTGTTATCTTCATTTTACAATTCAGGAAACTGAAGCAGAAAGAGATCAATCACATTATTAAGTTATTAAGTAGCTGAAACTAGATTTGAACCCTAGTCCTTCTGTATGGTGAACTGAAGTATAATGATCACAGGTGAGATAGGAAACATTCTTCAAAAATATCAGAATATAACTTGAAATTGAGAACATGGAACAGTATCCTAGAGTAAAAGAAGGAACAACAGTGTAATAATACAGGTTAATAATGGAGTGATCATTATTATTACTTGATCTTCTCAACAATCCTGGGAGGTAGATGATATTATCTCCATTTGCAGTTAAGAAAAATGAAATGTGACTTGCCTAGGTCACACAGCCAAATAAGGGTCAGATTCTGGTTTTGAACTTAGATCTGTCTTCCTTTGTGTCATGTTCAGTTCTTTATCCATCGTGGCAAATATCTGCCCAGACCACAAAAGAAAAAAAATGTTTTTTCTCTGTGTGATATTACTGATACCACTGGTCTCTTGCTTTATCTAAAACCATTAGCAAAACATTATTGTTGTGGTGGGGAAAAAAAGAGATGGAAGAGATGTCTACCATTTGAGGAATAGCAGAACAAAACTTGTGGAAATTTATATGAACGGATGTTAAATGAAATGAGCAGAACCACACCATTATATGCAGTAACAACATTGTACTGATGATCAACTGAGAAAGGCTTAGCTCCTCTGATCAGTATAGTAATCCAAGACAATTCCGAAGGACTCATGATGAAAAATCTATCCCATCTCAAAAACTGGTGAACTGAATGTATATTGAAGTATATTTGTTCACTTCCTTCTGCTTTTTTTTTTTTAACATGGTTAATATGGAAATATCTTTCACATGACTTCACATGAATAATGAGTATCATATTGTTTGCTTTCTCAATGGATGGGGAATATGTGCTAAAGAGGAAACAATTTTAAATTCAAAATTTAAAAAAATGAATATTAAAAATAAACACGATGGGGCTATGAAAAATGCATTTAGATGTAAATATATGTATCAAATACAAATGAATGTGATGTTTCTCTATAGATCTGCAAATTTAAGGGGAGAGACCTGAGAACAGCAGTAGGAATGAAGGGCAAACATCACCAGCACCCCTATTCATCCCCTATTCCCCTAGTCCTATGTCCTAGTATGTCTCAGGGTAACTATTAGAATTGAGCACTAGGTTTGGTTTTGGTTTTTGATTTTTGGTTGGTTTTGCTGTTTTGCCCCACAAATGAGGCACAAACACACAAAAGACCCAGCAGCTTAGAGACAATTAGAACAGGTGGCAAGAGCCACAAAGTTCAGTGTCCCAGAGGAAAAGCAGCATCCAGGCAAACTCCAGTTTAGGGAGATGGGGTTGGGTAAGAGATCTCAGCCAGGATGCAACCTTAGCAAAAGAAGTTATCTTTCCTACCAATGGCTTAGTAATCTATGACTAACAGTAATTATTGGTCCATAGGGTACATTCCCTGTTATTTTCTTTCCAATTCCTTCCTAATTAAAAATGGATTTATGGCTCCTAGTTAGAAAACATAATTTTGATAAGATGATGACAAGGAGGAAATGGGGAGATAATGGAAAAGACAAGTTACTTGAAGAGAAAATATCCTGATTTAAAAAAAAAAAACTACAAGTCAGTAAACTGGACCTTGGTTACTGGAAAAAATCTGGAATGCTGTATGTGTGCTGGAGAAACTGAGGCAAAATAGAGATTAGAGAGTTATAGTATTTTATTTGAAAGGGAGAGATTTACTGGGACCAAATGGATTCATGGTTTGGTCCCAGGGCTGAATGAGACTATCGTCTCTAAGAATCCAGCAAACAATGTGAGTTCTCAATGACATGTATATACATGACTCAGATACAAGGGGTAGACTGAGGCAAAGGCAGAGCCAAAGCACTGAGAGCAGGAAGGGACTATCAGTCTGGTTCTGACAAGATGAAATACATCCTGAAATACATCAGAAATACATCCTGATATTCTAAAATATAAAATCTTTTATTCTTATCAAATATATTCTGATGATTAAGAGGGAGAGGTAGTTTTGCAGGACTGAGCAGAACAATTGAGGCAGAACAATTCAGGGAAATTGAGTCAGGACAATTAGGGAAACTGAGTCAGGAAAATAAAAGAGAACTGTGGCACAATATATAATTATAATAATTAACTTTACAAACACCAAATAAAATGAGTCTTTCCAAATGTTGAATTCCCCCTCTCCTTCCCATTCTTACTTACAAAAGGATGGTAACTGCAAATTTAAATCCACACTACACATCCAACTGGTTTCACTCTCCAAAATCCATATTATTTTCAAAACTATCTGTGACATTACTCATCTGGGTTCCACTGATCTTCCTTCTGTGCTCTTCAGGGCATTTTAAAATATTTCAGAGATCTTTTTTCTTACCTTTTCTTTCCCCATTTTGGTAATTCAATCCCTAGTCCCTTTTTCCCTCCTAATTCTTTCCCCCAGTTAAAAGAAAAAGAAATGTATCAAATGTGCTTAGTTAAACAAAACAAATACCCACATTATCCTTCAATATTTCATTCTGTAGTTGTGTTCATTATCTCACTGTCAGGAACCAGGTGGTCCGACTCATCATGAATCTTCTGAAATCATGGTTTGTTATTTCATTGAGTTGAATTTTCAAGTTTTTTTAAAGTTACTATTTCACTGTTAAACAGAAGGATATTAGTGAACATGTAGGAAGGGAAGTAATGACAGCTGGTCAAATCAGATTAATCTTATGTTCTTTTTTGTCAAGAATATTTAAGTAGTAGGTCAGGATATTTACCTGTCAATAGCAAAAAAAATTGATAAAGCCTTTCAATATTTTTGTGGGGAAAAATGGACAAGTGTGTACTAAATAATTGTAGTTTTCCCTTACACATCTTAAAGGTTAAGGATATATAGCATCCCTGTGACCTGGAAAAAAGTCTCAATTTTTTCTTTTTCTTTTATGGAATATTTACAATACCTTATTGTAAAATTTGGGATGAGTATTTGGTCATAGGCTCTATGTCCTCTGCTGGCCTGCACATGTTTGTGGATTCCACAAACCTCCAAAAAAATTCCCATTTATGTCAACCCTTGATATAGTGAAACCACATTGGAGAAATCACATTGTGACATGGAAAGACTTAACTATATAATTTTATTTTTAATAGCTTTTTATTTACAAGTTATATGCATAGGTAATTTTACAGCATTGACAATTGCCAAACCTTTTGTTCCAATTTTTCCTCTCCTTCCCCCTATCCCCTCCCCCCAATGGCAGGTTGACCAATACATGTTAAATATGTTAAAGTATAAATTAAATACAATGTAAGTATACATATCCTAACGGTATATATGTACAAAAAGAATCGGACTTTGAAATAGTATACTATTAGCTTGTGAAGGAAATCAAAAATGCAGGCAGACAAAAATATAGGGATTGGTAATTCAATGGAATGGTTCATAGTCATCTCCCAGAGTTCTTTCGCTGAGTGTAGCTGGTTCAATTCATTACTGCTCTATTGAAACTGATTTGATTCATCTCATTGCTGGAGATGGCCACGTCCATCAGAATTGATCATTATATAGTATTGTTGTTGAAGTATATAATGATCTCCTGGTCCTGCTCATTTCACTCAGCATCAGTTCATGTAAGTCTCTCCAGGCCTTTCTGAAATCATCCTGTTGGTCATTTCTTACTGAACAATAATATTCCATAATATTCATATACCACAATTTATTCAGCCATTCTCCAATTGATGGGCATCCACTCTAATTGTATAATTTTAAATAGATTTAGAACTGATTGAAAGATTGGACCCAAAAACTGTTCCACTGATGATTCCATATAAATTTGTAGGGCTGTTTCTGATAGAACACTCCAAGGTATCTGTCCATATCTTAAATTAATTAGCAATGTAATCAACAATTCTATTAAAGGCATAAATGATATGTTTATCAGATTTAACAGATGACACAAACTTGACATTTCCACTCAGGAGCCTTTTTGTGAACTAACTTGGGGCCTTGGGACTCACCCTTTGGGAACTTGATTTGGATCTTGTGACTCACTCTTGCAGCACCCTGGGGTGCAAGGAAATGTCCCTGACAGAAGGCTATTTTCTTGTATCCTGGCCCCATGTCTAATTATTTCTTTGACCTTATTACATACCTCACTCCTGAAAGTAGACACAGACCCATATTCTCATTCCCTACCTGCACCATCTGTGAGCCATCTTGGCTGCCCTCCAAAAATCCCCCTTAAAAGCATTCCCACCCTTCAGCTATTTTGCTAGATCTTAGCTAAACCATCCTGAGTCTGGCCTGCTTCTCCATTTGTATTAATAAAAGCTTTGTGACCGTAAGAGAATTTCCTTGAATTCTTTCAAGCCATCTAAGAATTACTTGGAGGGCACCTCAACATAAGACAGAATTAGGATTTCCACAGGCTAGAACACAGAATTGGCATTTAACTTCATCAATAAGATGGAATTTGCTAAGGATCAAAAAATTGGCATCTGAAGTATAAAAGGGAAGTGTGGCTAAATAGCAGTATGTCTGAAAAAGATCTAAGGCTCTTTGCAAACTACAAGCCTACTATAAATCAAGTGTTATGAGAAATAATAAAAACAAAGATAAAGCGATCTGAAGGCACAGAACCTAAGATTGTAATACCGGAGAAAATGAGGCAAGATAGAGATTAGAGAGTTTTTAATGTTTTATTTGATAGGGAGAGATCTACTGGGACCAAATGGATCCATGGTTTGGTCTCAGGGCTGAATGAGACTATCCTCTCCAAGAATTCAGCCAACAATATGAGTTTTCAATGACATCTATACACGTGACTCAGACACAGGGGATAGACCGAGGCAGGGGCAGAATCAGAGTGCTGAGAAAGGGACTTTGATAATCTAATTCTGACAGGGTGGAGGGAGGCACGGGACATTCTGATAAATTGGGATGACGTAACGGGGACAGGCAGGGAACAGTCTGATGATGACATTAGATCTTTCTCCTTATCTGGATCATATGATTTGGGGGGGGGGGGAGGAGAGGAGACGGGAGAATGTGGCAGAATAAGTCAGAGAAACCCAGGCAGGACAATTAGGGAAAGTGAGTCAGGACAATAAAAGGGAACTGTGACACAACAAGATAAGATGCTATCTCATTGTACTCTACTGATGTCAGTAGTGGGTTCGGATCTAAGCGCCACTTCAGGGATAACTGTCTTAATTATTTGGAAGGCTATTACAAAGAAGATCGACTGGATTTGCTCAGTTTGTCCTTGAAGGATAACACTTGAGGAATGCCTCAGTCTAGACTACAAAGGGGAAGATTAAACTTTGATATAAGGACAAAAAGGTCCTCTCAAATAGTTATCCAAAAGTAGAGTGGGCTGCTCAGGTGGAGGTAGATTCCCTCTCATTAGAGGTCTACTGTCAGATATGTTGTAGATTCTTGGCAAGGGGAAAGTTGGACCAGATGACTTCTTGAGGTCACTTTCAAACCTGAAATTCTTTGAATCAGTGTCCATGACCATGTGAAGCCTGTGGTATATATGCACGTATCTATATGTAATATGTATGTGTATATGTTGAATGAGTACACATATTTCTGCTATGTGTACTTATATATTAGATGTACATACACAAAAACATATCCTGTTTGGTTCTGGGATCCTTCAAAAATCACAGAATTTGGGAATTTAGAAGGGATCTCAAAGATCTCTGTAAATACAAACACTTTTGTGTGCTTATTTGATGTATATTATATATACACATGTATATACATGCCCACTGGCCACACACATACATATACATACCCACTTACAAATACTATCACAGAATTCCAGCTAAAAGGGAGCAGTGAAACCAATTAGTGATTCATTCTTGATCTGAAAAAAGGCTATCCTCTGAAACACAGCTGACAAGAGGTCATTTGACTTGATAAAAAACTCAAGGGCAATCCACCTCCTCCCAAAGCAGCTTATTTCTTTTGGGGACAAATCTAATTGTGATGAAGTTTTCCTTACATTTTCTTTTCTGCTACATCTAACCATTGTTCTTGTTTCTTTTTTCAAGAGCCAAATAAAAAAAGTCTAATCCCTCTTTTATATTACAGCCTTTGAAGATAGCTAGTTAAGTTATTTCCTAACTAGTCCAAATAATCCGTTTACTCAAATAATTCTCATAAGATAGGAACTCAAGACTCTTCACTATCCAGTGTCTTCAGAAAAATATCAATACTTAAATGCTTTACTAAAAATCTAGGTAAACTCTACGTTATTTCCCTAATTATTTATGTAGCATTCAAAAGACTACAGAGCACCTTGTATATATTATTTCATTTGAACATCACAACAATACTGTGTGTTAAGTACTTCATTTATCTTCCCCAATTTAAAGTTCCTTTAGAAAACAGAAGTGACTTATATGAGGTCATACACTTAAATATTGAAGGTAGCAGTCCATTATATATTTTCCTGACTCATTCACTATACCACATTGCCTTTCTAAATCTATTTACCCTATTCAAAAAGGAAATAAGGTTACTATAAGATGACTTGGAAACACGCTACCTCATACTTTGGTTCCTATTCATTCTTCAATTATATTCTATTTTCTGAAATAAGGATTTAAAAGCTAACAGTTAAAATCAAGGAAATTGTTGAGTGTAGTCTTGGTAAGATGTGGGAACAAATTAAATTCAGTGCTGAATATATTCCAAAGAAACGTCTTGTTCAAGTATGGGTTGGTCAGATAGTTTTATGGTTCCTTTAAAATTAACATAATCTGTGACTCTTTTCAAAACTTATTTTATTTTTAATTTAGAAAACAAAATAAGCATTTTCATAACAGTTTAATAAAAAAAGATGACTACACATTAAACTGAAAATCGACTATGTACAATATGATATTCCTTTTATATATATAACAAAGTTATCATATATAGTTCTTTTTTTCCTTTTTTTTTCTTCCCTCCCCTCCCTATCATAGAGATGGCCACATTTAGATATAATTGGGTCAACATATGTAAAATTTTTTGTATGTACTTCTATTTATCGATTCTCTCTGGACGCAGATAGCATTTTTCTTCATATTCACTTTACCGCCAAGATATTTACAATAGTCAAAATAACTTATTCATTAAAAGTCCTTCTTAAAAAAACATTGCAGTGACTATATACATAATTGTCTTCACTTTGCTTATTTCACTCTTCATTATTTTGCGCAAGTCTTTCCATGTTATTCTTAAATGAGCTCATTTCTTAATAATACAGAAATATTCCATCACAATCAATACCACTACTAAATCTATTTTCAAAGATAATCTGTGGTTCTAATCATAGTAGAAATGTAAAAATGACAAAAAAGGAAACAATTACAGATAAGAATAGATAAAATTTAAATAAAATAGAAAAATCTTCATATATATGATGAAATAGCATTTTACTTTCTGTCTTAAAAGCCAAAAAAATTGTGCTTTCTTTCTCTACTGGAAATGTAACTACATAACCAAAAATTTTTTATTAAGCATGGGCCAAACTTGGCTCATGGTTGAATGTGACACAAAACCTATGAGTAATGAGATTATTTTTTTTCTCTCAAATTAAATAAAAATATATTTTATCACATTAGAATGGAGATTTTATTACCTTTTTTGACGAGCTTCTGTGACAATGAGAAAAAAAGTGGCATGATTATTAGTGTTAAATAAAAATGAGAATAAATCTATAATTGTTGTTCAGTTGTGTCCTATCTTTGTGCCCCTGTTTGGGGTTTTCTTGGCAAAGATACTAGAATGGTTTGCAATTTCTCTAGGTCATGTTACAAATGAAGAACTCAGACAAAAAAAGAGTTACGTGACTTTTCAAGGGTCACACAATTAAGTTAAATGTATAAGGCCACATTTGAACTCACAAAAAAAAGTCTGTTTAATTTCAGGCTGGACACTCCATCCACTGCATCACCTGGCGGTCCAAACTCCTAGTGCAAAAAGAAGAGCATGACACAATAGAAACACTTGTTGGAATTTCAACTTTATTTTTAAGTTGGTTTCTTTTTATATACAATACATAGGCCATAAATATAGACTTGTATATAAAATCTATACAAATTAGAAGTTCAGTTAGCATCTAAAAGAAATGATACTGCACTTGATTTTTTCATACTTTTGTTTGAATACTTTTTAAATTAAGTTTTTATGGAGACCACAAATCTAGACGCTGATTTTTTTTTTTTTTTTGGAGTGCATTATTCAAGTATATTCTGTTCAAACTATAAAGCATTTTATTGCTTAATATTAAAAATGAGCAAGCCCTATAACTGTGCAAAAAGACAGATATTGTTAGCTCTATCTTTACTTATTTAAAACAGACCTCTAAATTTATAAAATGTTGCACCTGATTGTAATTTTACTATTATGCTATTAAATACCCTGTTACAGGGTTGACATAGTATATAACACAACATATGCTTGTGTGTTTCTGTGACTTTTAAAAGAAATATAATAAATACTAAAAGGCAATATTTAGAAAAAGCTTAGATTTCCCAGTTTATTTTTCATTTATTTAAAGAACATCACTGTATTTTTTAAAAGTTTTTGATTGGCAACTTGAATTTTATGCTTACAATAATTATCTTAACTATTTATAATTAAACTAAGAATCAGTTGTTAAATATAGAGGAACGAATAAGCTAATTTATTTTATGTTCTACAGTAATTACAGAACACAAATACAGCACTTCAGAAGAATTCATATTTTTTCTCACTTCACCTTATAATAGAAAAAGTAGTATGCCCATCTTAAAAATGGAAAAGGTGAGGCACTGAAAAATTAAGGACTTGTCCAAAGTCACATAGTGAATCAGAGGGAGATAAATTAAAAAAAAAAAAATTATGTCTATAACTTCAGTACCTGTATTTAGATCAAGAGGTTTTACTGCCTCTCAAAATTAGGTGAGTGCAATAAAAATGTGGAAATTATACACATAACGTAGGAATGTTCATTTTATCAAATTCAATATTACTCAGAAGCCTAATTCTAATCTATGTATTTTTCAATGCCTCATTGGAGATTTATAAATAATCAGTATTATTATGTTCTGAATTATTGGTCATCTGATCAGCTACTTACAGTATGAACTCAACACTTCTCAATGCAAAAATAAGATTAAAAACAACACAATTTTTAACAAATAGGTTTTGTGAAAATAGTTTTTAACATGATTTTTAAAACAATAAAAACTACAATTTAGAAATTTAGCATATAATATGATGGATTCAAACCCATATTAATATATTTTTAAAATTCTAGTTGACTTCTTGTTTTCTATGAAAACGTTCCAACAGAGCACTCATGATGTTTCCTGGTATTCTTTGGTGTCTGTCTATTAGCTCTTGAACTGCATTCTTTGTCTATTAAGAAAATAAAAAAGTTGTTCTTATAATTCTTTCATATACATCATATATTTAAGAAAACCCAACAATCATTTTCTTTTAAAAGTTTTTACAAAAAATGGTTTTAAAAAATTAATCTGAAACAAAATTTTTAAATGGTTCTATAGTTAGTAAATGGAAAAGAAAAATGTCATTTTGAACCACAAACAGGCTCCAAATTATTTTAATTTTAATATCACTCTCTAAACAATTATCTCTGTAGATACAATACTGAGATGGAAATTTTAGCTTGCTACGATATATAAGAATGACTCAACACACTACTTCTAATTCTAAACAGTTTAATGGAAATTTTAAGAGTGACATGCCTTAAGTTATGGTAGTAGAAAGGTGAATTAAGATATGTGACCATATGACAAGAAAACAGATTATCTTCCAAAATCATTTGTTTCAAATTAAATCCATGAGAGCCATGAAAACATGAATGGCACAACTCAATATATTTAAAATACAATCCAATAGTTCATGATTAAAGTCAGTATCTGATGTTCAACTTCATTTAGCAGACATCAACATTTCCTGGGAGCTAATCAAAGCAATCACTCTTTTGAAATTGGAAACACATTTTTAAAAAATCTAACAACAAGCATTTATTAAACATATATTATATGCAACTGGCTTCCAAAAGAAAGGTTTTAGGTTAATAGAGTAACATGTGTCTTAGGAGAGATCCCTAATGATGTTCAACTTAAGGGGTAAAAAGGATGGATGGAAAACCAGGAATAAGGGAGTACTTTTGAGAGATATTTACTATTAAAAATTTTTAACGATGATTACTACCACTGCAGCAGCAGCAACAACAACAACAACTACAACTACTACTACTACTACTACTACTACTACTACTACTACTACTACTACTACTACTACTACTACTACTACTACTACTATAGCTAGTTAGCTAATTCACTAGTATTTAGATAGAATTTTAAGGTTGGCAAAGTACCTTATTATAAACAGTATCTTACTTTTGTCCTCCTAGCAACTTTAGAAAATAGATGTCATGATTATCTCTATTTGAGAGATGAAGAAACTGAGGCAGAAAGAGGTTAAATATTTTACCTAAGTAAGAGTCTGAAGCCAGATTTAAACTCTTCCTGACTCCAGACCTAGTCCTGTATTCATTAGGCAACTTAAGCTGACTAGATGAAAAAAACAGGAATGTACTGAGATGAAAAAAGAAATGGAATAGTAGCTACATAGCATCTCTCTCCTCCCCTTCAGTGATAAAACTTGAAAAAAAAAATTGCCACGCTTTTTTCACTTTTCTCCTTGCTTATTTTCTCACTCTGATGGGCTTCCTCATGCTCCCTTCTGGCTCTATTGACTGGATCCTATCCTCTCCCCAAGAATTGTTTTTTGCTCTTATGGCTCTAATTCCATTTCCAAATACAGATGACTCCCAAATCTACCTATGTAGTCCTAATATATATTCTGAAGTAATGAATCTTCACATGTTTTCTACCACTTCAAGACAGTGTTTTGTCTAGACTGCTATTGTACATGATGTTCTTTAGCATCTTTTTGGCCTCAGCTCACTTCCTTCTTCAGTGACTTCAGGGAAAAAGATGGATAAAGGTGTACAGGAAATTTGGGGTGTGAAGTTGAAGAGGCCTTGATTTTCCCAGTAAAATAAAAGGTGAGGCCATCTGGTGATAGACTGAAATCTAGAGTGTGGTACTAGAAGTCAGTAAGAAGAGGGGGAAAAGAAAAGAGGCTGATGACGTGGGCTCTAGTCCCAGCTCTCACTTGGTCTAGGAGACCTTAGGCAAGTTATTTAATTTCCTGTTACTTTACTTTCCTTATTTATAAAAATAGGAATGATGATATTTATACTAATTTCCTCCATAGGGCCACTTTGAGGAAAGTGTTTTGCAAACCTTAAAAACCTCCACAACCCAGCATCAAACAAAAATGCAAAATATGAAAGAGTAATAATAATAATAATAATCATCATCTGATAAAAGGCTAGAGGGATGAAGAGTGAGAAACAGGAAGAATGAGAAACAGGAAGCAGAGAGACCAACTAAAAGCTATTCGAAAAGTAATGAAGGCTAAAATGAGGTTGGAAGAAAGTGAGAGATGCTCACTCATAATACAGAGTGCAATACAGGAGCAATACTACTGCAAAACCTTTCATTCCTATTTTTTTCTTTCCCTTCCCACTATTATGACTATCACCATTCTAGTTTTCATGAATTCTTACCCCTTCATGCTGCTGCTGTCAGGTTAATCTTCTAAATATCCTGGGAATAAAGTTTTCCTGTAGCCTAGTGAATCAAACCCAATCTCCCTGGCTTGATTTCAAAGGCTAACAATTATATTCCAAAAAAACCTTTATAGATTCATCTCATATTATATATACACCCTTTCATTTCTCAGCCATAAGCCTCCCCAGATAACTGCTCTCCCTCCTCCCCCACCCCCCCCAAGAGTCATTTCTATAGGAAAGCTTCATTACTCTGGACTGTAATTATTTGAAATCTGAATAGTTAAGCCCAAGCCTTGATCACTGTTTACTTTTTGAATAACTTGAAACAGTATAAGCAAGTAATCAAGTGAAATTTTAATTATTTAAAGCAAACTATTTTCAAGCGCATGTTACTTTAGTAACATACACATTTTCTCAAAAAAAAAACATACAAATACTTATTAGATTAATATGTTGGTGGTTACTTCTACTCATTATGTTTTCATAAAAATAAAAATATATGCTTCAATTTTTTTCCTGTATCAAAAGACTCACAATTTCATTAGTGTGGCAATATTTTAGTGATGTGATCACAAATTTTCTTTATTTTTATAGCTAGTATATATCAATGCTAAGGCCAAAAAAGTTGAATACTTCCTTACTTTAATTATTTGTATGCATAGTCTTTATCCTCAATATAAGCTCTTAGAAATGAGGAGACATTTCATTTTGTCTGTGTAGTGCCAGTGCTTAGGAAAGAGTCTGATAAAACACAATTAAGACAATTTTTTGTTAAGTATCAAAGTCAGAAAAAAGAACTCAGGTGTCTTGACTGCCATTCTACCTTCAAGTCTTTTGAACAGAGTAGGCAGTTAATAATGGACTGCCAAATTGAATTAAATTGAAAATAATTTCAAATTATGTTTTGTTTTAACTATATGCTTTGGCTGTTTCTTACTGGTTCTGATTCACTTAAATTTAATAAATAGGCCGAAAGGAAGAAAAAAAAAAGCATAATAAACTTCATTAACACCCCAAGAGAGAATACATTTATTAGAAGACAGTAAGCCAATTCAAATAAGTGTATGCTACACAGCAATACAGCAATAAAGGTGTATTTAGAAGACAGTGACAAAAGAAAAAAAAAAAACTTAACACATGTGACACTAGAGCATTACTGCCAAGGAATCCAAAATCACTGAGCAGTATAGTACGGTGGAAAAAATACTGGATTTGATGTCAGAGGATTTTAATTTTGACTTCTTGCTCTGCCATTTATCTCAATGAGTCCAAACAAAGCATTATTAATGTTTATGATTTCAGATTCCCTAACTACAAAATTAAAGTATTATAATAAATGAAGTTACCTCAACTTCTAAACTTATGATTCCATGTCTCTAAGAATGATAATAATAACTGCTATATAATTAAAATGCTACAATTTTTCAAGCTGTTTTTATAACATAATTACATTTGAGCCCAACACCCATCTGGAGTAATCCTAGTGATGTTACTTGGAGGAAACTGAAACTCAAAGAAGTAGTTTTTTCATGGTCACTTAACATGTCAGAAGTAGGATTACAATACAGCTCTATCTGATTCTGTTTATTTTAATGAACACACAGGATGCTCTAAAGCAGGGGTCCTCAAACTTTTTAAACAGGGGGCTAATTCACTGTCACTCAGACTGTTGGAGGGCCAGACTATAGTAAAAACAAAAACTCTGTTTTGTGGGCCTTTAAATAAAGAAACTCCATAGCCCTGGGTGAGGGGGATAATCATCCTCAGCTGCCGCATCTGGCCCATGGGTTGTAGTTTGAGGACCCCTGATCTAAAGGGTGGTCTTCTTAAAGAATGAGAAAGTAAATAGTTTCCAGGGGAAAGGATATAATTCTGGATAAAAAGGCTTCTCGTGGGATAAATTCACTGACAAATCCACTATCAAACCCCTGGAAATAATCTTCTTCATTTGAGGTTTCTTTCCCATCATTTTTAAAATCTGTTTTTTGATTGTCACTCTACCAAAACTGCTCTTTCAGAAATTAACAAAGATTTTTTTAGCATGCTGATCCCAGTTGCTTTTCAGTCATCATTCTTGACCTCACTGCAGCTTTTGACATTTGGCCAAAGAAAGGTATTTTGGTGGTGGTGGTAGTGGGTAAGAGTAGACTTAAGGTTCCTTGTAGACCTAAATCTATAATTCTTATTAATTAGAATACCATTTATAAACTATACATTCCAGTCAGATTGAACTGCTAGGTATTCCCCAAACACAATATATTATCTTATTTTCATGTATTCATACAAGTCATCCCCCATGACTAAAATGCTCTTCCTTCCTGATCTTCACTTTTAGACTTCTTTAATCTCTTTTAGGCTTAGCTTAGGTAGTATGTCCTTTATAAAAATTTCCCTGATCCCCCCAAATTGTTAAGAATTCATCTTTCCTAACTAATTATCTATATGCACAATTCTTCCCCTCAGTATAAGCTACCAGAAAACTAAGGAATTCTCAAATTGGGTATGTGTCCTAATATTATTCAGGGAAGCCAGTTCCTTCAAATGTTCTTAGCTAAAAATAACTAATGTGAGTTAACCCATGCATTTTTTTTCAAAGCAGTTTAGTGATATGTTTCTTTTTATATTGTACCTAAGTCATTTTTCTAGAATGGGAAGGAACAAACTATAACATTTTTCTCTTATATAAGTAATATAAAATAAAAGACAAAATATGTATTGAGATTTTAAAATAAAAAAGTAAATTACCTTTTCAGCTAGTTCTTCTGCTGTCACCATTGGATCATATGGGATAGGATCACCTAAATATGTACGTAATTTGACGGGAAAACCTCCATAAATAGGGGCAAATGGATATCGGAATTTTTCATAAAGCCATCTGAATAAACCTGTTTTAAAATAAACAAATATCCTTTAATAAGCAAATAATGTTTACAAAATAACTTCCTAAGTATTCCAGATAAATGGGAGTATGTAACAACTTTCTTAATTGCTAAATATGAAATCAATAGTAACCCAAAGCTTATGTTTGAAACTTAGAATTCTCTAAGTTAAGGTGAGAAGACAAACTACATGATAGACAGATAGATCTCCATTTGAAAAACATATAGGTACACATATATACATAGATGTGCCTACTTATGTATGCCCACACACACATACATTTTTTTTTCTAAGAAACTAGAGATGAGATTTTTAGGACCCACAACATATATGCTTTAACATGTATATATAATATGCCATTATTCAAATTTGGAAACTCAAGAAACATTAATAGCTATCATAAGTTACTATTTACATTTAAAGCAAGTATTATACAACATAATAATTTGCTAGTGTTTGTGAAACAGTTTTCAAATGTAAAAAATACCTTTTAAAATAATCAACTGAGAAAATTAATATGATGTACGTCTTACTTGTTCCTCCAAGTGATCTAAATCCTTCTCGAATATTTTGTGTAAACATAGGAATGATGGGCTAAAGGAAAATAAGAAATATCAATAAATAACAAAAATGCTAAAATAGTTTAATGGATATCAATGAATTGCTTTTGGATTTAGGAGCATTTATGTTGTAATTACAAAAAAAAAACCAAAAAACTATTACAAGATAAATATCATACAACACATCTCCACAATACAAGTTCAGTTTACTAACAAAACTCTAAATCAGAAATATTACCCTCTAGTGGTAAAAAACAAAATATATTTTAATAATTTGGCTGACATCCTTCGATTGCTTCTTGACATTCAAAATATCAATTCATTAATCTCATCATAATCAGTGGAAATTGGCAAATTAATTTGGCTTACATGAAAGACCAAAAAAAAACCCTAAAACTCCATATGCTCCCTGAGGAAGCAAGAAGAGAATGATTACAGGTCATACTTTGACAAAATTACTCTCCATGTGGTAAATTAAATAAATCTGAGAGCTAATGGAACTTGAAAAAAATCTATCAATTTATGGAAATAAGCAAAGCTTTTCTTTGATAAGGATTTTTAAATCTAAGCCAACATAAATAATGTACACAAATCTAATAGCAATATAACATTTAGAAAAGGAAAAATGACATTAATACATTCATTCTATCAATTTTGGACCTTATTCACTGATTTTTATTTTTTCTGTATATTTATGGTTTAATATGTTAGATAATAAAATTTATGAAATATAAAGTTATAGAAGAATTATCTCATAAATAAGTAGTGTGACTCTTAAGTACAAAATGTTTAGAAAAATTGGATGGGAAATGTTAATTAATATATCAGCAAAGATGATCTTTCTCTAGAGTATCTATCAATTATGATTTCGTAGCAGGTTCCCTGCTATTCCTATATGATGTAGTAAACACAGTTATCTGAACTAATGGTATTACAGATAATCAATACAATCTTTAAAATACATTCTATAATTTTGTTTATAGCAGATTTACCTTTCTAGGCAAATAAGATATGTGAGTATATGTAGACTCTTAAGGACAGTGACAAATTAAAAGTAATCTAATTTTAAAGACTCTGGAGAGGGACAGTGTTGACATTTAGATTAAAAAGAAACTAAGACAAGAAGACCAACTAGATTGCTGTTAAAATTACTTATAAAATGGTTGGGTTAGGCCAGTCAAAAATATATTATTAATCATCAAAAAGCAGACTAAGAATTAAAAATTTGTGGTAAATTATTGACTTTGTGCATTATCCCCATATGATTGAATAGCCGAGTTCTTTTTTTATTCTTTTAAAGCCAAATGAACATCACTCTAAGACACTAAAAACATGTTAACAAAAGCCAAAATTATGTTTTTTAAAAGGTAGAGGCAAAATCATACTTTGCAGTAATGCAATTATTAAGTTCAATAAGATAACAGAATGTTTCAGCCACATACACTTGAACTGAACCTGGTAGGGCCACTTCCAAAGATCAGGATAAAGCTGAAGGACAGGTTATGGATGGACTAAATCATCACTCTACTTGATAAGTAAGTGCACTGGATAGTTTTTGAGTCAACTAGCTTGAAAATAAATATCCTGCCTTTTTAATTAATCTGCAAAAGATTTTTAGGTTTGAATTCTTGTTTGGAGTATTAAAGTCACAAAAAAATAGTTTCTACAACTTGTTTTAACAATAAGAATTTCAGATATACATTTCTTGATTTAAGGTCTTGTAATTTTCAATTAAATTATTCTGATTAGAAGAAGTCTTTTACATTTAAACACAAAGTCTTCTTAAGATTTTTCCCCAAATAACAAAATTTCCCACTAAGAAATGTTCTAGGAAGGGAAGATCTACATCACATCAAAAATTCTGTTATTTTCAATGAAGATATTCTGAATTTAAAACTGATCAATTTCGAAACTTCATTTACTCAAACATAGTCATTATTTTACAATATAAATCTAGTTAATTTTCTAATAATATCTCTAATTGCCTTGATTCATGAGTAAGAAGGCATACTGAAGAAAGGACCTCTATGAAATTTGTAATGTTACATGTGTCAAGGAAAGATTTCACTCAGTTATCTAGAAAAATCCCTTAAATTATAGAGATCGAGAGACTCACTGTGTTAAGCAGTCAGACTGTTAAGCAGAGTACAGAATCCTGAATTCTATTTTCTTCTCTGTTGTTGCACCTACCTACCTTGCTGTGTGAACAGATCCCTTCATTTCTGTGCCTGTGTTTCCTCATCTGTAACCTAAGCATAATTATATTTGTCACCTATTTATCTTTCAAAATTGTGAAAATTAGCAAAATAATGACTAGGGTTTTTTTTTTATTCCTTTATGAAGATGATAATCCAAACTAGTAAAACTATTCTGTAAATCAATTATTCTAGAAACTTTTTCTTCACTCAGAAAGGAATGTTTCTCAAGTTCAATGAAGTTTTTCCCCAAACCAGTCTTGCTGACTCATTTTTTTCAAACATATTCAACAATTTACTCTCCATCATTTCCTTCTTTCAGGTTTTATTCATACTTCTAATTTAAAGAAAATCATTTTCCTTAAAACTTCAATGGTTGAGAAATTAAAAAGAATGCTTTGGCTTAAAAAAAAAATTTAAAATCCATCTTGACTATCATCATTTTTGGCTACTGTAGAAAAAAACAATTTTCTTAAAGTTGAATTACCTTAAAAATTAGCATGTTGAAATGCTGTTGGGTTTTTTTTAGCTTTTCTTATTTCTCTTGCTGAATAACCCTAATATGAAGCACCATTAATTTCTATGTAAATATGCTGCTATTTTTTTCTTTTCATCTCAAAGTTCACAAATTTACATAAAACCTTATCAAAAAATCATTAAAAAAATTAAATTCCTTCAGTATTATGTGAACAGAATTTTTTTTTTTTTTTTAATAAGAAACATGGCAATTGGTCACTATGTATTTCCTAATTGCAAATTAAAGTACATAGAGCAACTATGCTAAATCTTCCTGGCCACTAGGGTGCCATTTAAAACACTAAATCAATGCTACTATCAAGTGTTATATGCCTACAAACACCAAAGAGAACAGAGACTAGTGATTTAAATTTTATTACAAATGTTATAGTTGTTGGTATCATATGTTATATACATGTATGTGTTTATAGGTATGTTACCTCTCTATATATCTATATATGCATATATATGTAATATAGATATTAGATATGTGTTTATGTATAATATACCTAAATATTAATCATGAAAGACATCTACTTTCTTTTTTCCAAGAGAAGTGATGGGTTGCATATGACAATTACTCATTTTTATTCTGTATTCTCTTATAACCAAAAGTTCTCATCAGCAAGAAAGCCAACCAGATTTGGAGTGCAGATATGAAGCTAACTGGTCCATAATAAGACTGTGAATTTAACAGAATATAAACTTTATGTGAAAAAAGATCAATTTTATTTTTTAAAACTTTAACTGTTCCTGCAGGAAATTTTCCTATATAATAGGTTTTTGCCCACATGAGATTCTTAAGCTCTTTGCAGAATTAAACTGAACCTTGATTTCACGAGCACCATGCTCTAACTATACTATTTTAAATATACAAAGAGTTCTTTTTCTACTGGACAAGTTGAAACTAAACCAATGAATGGAAACCCAAAGGAAAAGAATCTGTAATAAAACAAATGATTCTTAAGATAGAAAACATGGATAATGAAAAATATTAATTGGCAATATAAAAGGCTAAAAAAAGAATCCTTCAAAAACACCTAAAATTACAAAATCTATATTTTTTCTCCTTAATAATGTTAGTTGTTCACCATTCACAAATAAAAATTATGTGAGAGTTGACCATTTGATTTCTTGCTTATATAGGTAAATAGGGTCATTGGAGAAAAGAATTCATATTATGCCAATCAGTGTGCCTTATGAAAATATAGCAATATCAGACAAAATAATAAAAATATGTTATTTTAAAAGTATTTACAAATATTTCTTTCTTTCTTTTTTTTTTTTAAAGAGTACTAAATAATCAAACATTTTTAAAAGAACAGCAGTACATTGTGAATTTGTCTTTTGGGAATATTTTTTCAGTTAGTTATACCTACTATCCGTGGGTCAAATGCTAACATAAAATTGTATCTTAAGTGTGTACATTTTAAGCTGTCTACAATAAAAAGTGATGTAGTCAAAGATGCTCTAATTCTTCACAAACAGCCATCAAGGATAGAGAAAGAGCTCTACTTGTTTCTGGTAGCAGGTTGAAAATTGATGTTCCTGGAAACCCTTTGTAGCAAATAGTATGAATCCATCAATTTAAATTCTACACACACACACACACACACACACACACACACACACACACAAATTCTACCTCAAAATAAAATAACATGCTGTTGAAGAGTGAAGAACAAACATTTTACTGTCTAGAGGGAAAAGGTTAGATTTGGCACTGTAAAAAACATTATTATTTGTAGTGGCCAAATTTCCAGACTTTTTTTTCCAGAGATGATATTCTCACTTTTCAAGGAATAATTTCACAACACATCTATAAAAAAATCATATTTTTATAAAAATAACAATTTTATAAATTTTAAGTTATTGTACTAAAAAAAGTAACTATTTAAAATCCACACAATTTCACTTTAGTAATAAATTTTGTAAACACGACTTACCACTTTTGCATCTATAGCAACCTGGGCAAAGCCTTTACGATCTCCCCAAATTATGCTGTAGGTCTCATCACTAAGAAGAGCTTCTCGAACTCCACCTGGTGAAATAGCTAACAAATGGCCACTCTTCAGTACTTCAACACATTTTTCCCTTGGTCCATGAAGAGCACAAAATACATCAAGCAACAGACTAAACCCTGTCAAAATGTAAGAATTAAACTAGATCAGAAGTATTTCTTGTTTCAGCTCTCAAAAAAAAAAAAAAAAAAAGCCCCACAAAGTAAAATTAGATTCACTATAATTCTGTACTAATTTTTTTAAACATCCTTCAATTAATGCTCTTGAGTCTTGTACAAACTTGGTAGAAGCTTTCAAACAAATAAACTAAAAATTTGAAAATGTCTTTTCTCAAACAAATGTAAGGAGGGAAAAAAATGGTTTCCATGCTAGTAGAAAGCAACAGCAAACCTACCATTGCTGACAGGTGTTGATACTGATTTTATTCTACAATTAAGAAAAGCCAATAATAATAATACATTTCAAACCACTAGCTTGATTCTTGATTCCATTAGAATCTAGGCAGTTAGGTCAATATCAACTCACCAGTTTTTCTTTTTTTTTTTTCTGGTGAGGCAATTGAGGTTAAGGGACTTGCCCAGGGTCACACAGCTAGGAAGTATTAAATGTCTAAGGCACAATTTGAACTCAGGTCCTTCTGACTTCAGAGTCAGTGCTCCATCCACAGCCCTATCTAGCTGTCCCAATTCTCCACTTTTAAAGTTCTAATAGTATACTACAGTCACATCTTAGATCTGGTTAAAACTTGAAAGCACAGAGCTATAAATAAACATTAAAAAAACTGAAAATATTTGGCTTCAATTATGAAATATATACTTTAATGCTAGGAAAAATGCAGAAAATTATGCAGAGTAGTAAGATTTCTAATGTCTATGCAGATAAATGATACTCTCTCACCTCCTTCCCCTCTAACTTTCTAACTTTGCACTGGCCAACCCTGTGACTTAAAAGTACTTTCCTCACAAAATCACTCACTACCTTAAAGATATAGTTCAAGCACTACTTCCTTTCTTAACTAACCAGTATTTAGATAACTAAGTAACTTAGGAAAAAAAGAAGACTTGGAATCAGAAAAACTTGTGTTCAAAAGCTGCCTAGATTAGTTGTACATCAACTCACTTAAACTTCCTTAGTCTCAGTTTCCTCATCTGTAAAATGGTAAGAGTTTCTATCACATGGTTACTGAATAGATGGATCAAAGGAGATTTTACACACACACACACACACACACACACACACACACACACACACACAATATACTGCAAACTTTAAATAACTACAAAAATGTTACCTATTATTATTTAACTATCTTATATTTATTTTGTATTTATTCTCCATAAGCTTTTACACACACATGCATGCACATGCACATTTGTGTTTTTCTCCCTAGGGAAAAAACTCTTTGAGGACAAGGATTACTGCATTTTGTACATGAAGGGGAGAGGAAAGATTACTGTATCACTAGCACCTAGGTCAGTAACTAATACATATTACATGTTTAATGCTTCGTGATTAATTGAAAGTTAATGCATTTCTAACTACATATAATTTCATAAAGGATGACTAAATAAGGATTGTTTCATAAGTGTATGTTATCTTTTTCTTGTTTGTCCAAAGAATGTCGGTAATTTAAATTCATAAATTTACCTATTCAGAAACTTATGAATTACTCAGAAAAGGTTAAAATATATTTTTAAAAGTTTATGTTCATAAGTATAACCCATATCAACTTAGATATTTTACATGTGTTTACAACACCATTTAATTTGATACTATAATTATTAATGTAGGGTATAGGATGTTTTTTTTATTTTAAGATTGTAGGGAATATTGAACATTTTCATTTTGGTTACTTAAAAGTGATTTTGCATTGTAGACTATTTCATTTTACATGAAAAAAATCTATCTCAAGAACCTCTGGATTAGAATAAAATGAATTTCTTCAGCAAAGATTTTTACATTATTATGATCAAAATCATTTGTTTAAACAACCATTTAAAGAGATGTTATGTCTTAATTCCAAATTAATTACTCAATCCAAGAGTAGGCAATCTATCAGGTTGATGAAACAGAAAATGATTATTTCTTAAAATCAATTTTTCCACAGAATATTTTCAGGAAAAGAAAATGGCTCAATCTAAATTTTAATTTTAGTTAATTTTAATTAATTTAGTTAATTTTAGTTAATTTTAATTAAAATTAAATTTTAATGTTATTTCCAAACCAGCAGCATGAAACTTTAATTATGATAGGATAAGATAGGATAAGTAGTTGGATAAGTCAATATCCAACTACTATAAAGAAATAAACTCTGCTATGTCAAAAAACATAGATAAGTTTCCCAAAATATAAGTATTTTTTAAAATGCTTGGCCTCTAAACTGGAGGGGGTAGGGGGAAGCTAAGTAAGGAATTACAAAGCTATTAGAATACATTTTATGTCCACAAAATTTTATGCAGGTAAGGGGTGAGTGTTTAACAGGAAAAGGAGCTAGCACTCCTTTCATTCTACCAACATTTATTACAGCATATAAAATATGTTATGTATTATAATTATATATAGTATAATATAGAACACATATTATAGTATAATTAGAAAACTACACTAAGCTGAGGATTTTTGTTTTGGTTCAATTATTTTAATGCTGTCTGACTTTCCATGACTGCATTTGCAGTTTTCTTAGCAAAGATAATGGAGTAGTTTATCTTGCCTTTTCTAGCTCATTTTACAGATGAGAGAACTGAGGCAGATACAGTTAATCAACTTGCTCAGGATCACACAAGTGGTTAATTGTCTGAAGTCATATTTGAACTCAGCAAGGTTCCTAACTCCAGATCAAGCACTTTATCCACTACACCACCTACTTACCCCTAGCTGAGTTTACAAAGTCATAAATTTAAAAGTTTGGACAAAGTGCTTACATTGTATAAGAGATATATCATGTTAAGAAGTACATAAACATAATTAGAAGAAAGGGGAAAAAAAGGTACTGTGTTTTCCTGGATTCAGATGCTGCTTATGACACTTGATAGCTGTGTGAACAGAGGCAAGCCTCTTAACCTGAACCTAAGTAACCACATCTGCAAAATGAGCAAAATATTACCTAAACTGCCTCAGAAGGTTGCCATAAGAATAAAATGAGATTAAGTATTTAAAGTTCTTTGCAAAGCTAAAAACACAATAACATTTTCCATTATTATCATTTAATACTTTGGCAGGAAATAACTGTAAACTATGAGGATGCTCTTAAAAATATTTTAAGTCAGTTTTACAAAAATGATAGAAACATCAAATCTAGATTTCCATATTATTATTTTGATAAGCCAAAAAGATCTATTGTTAATAAGACAAATGAAAATAGGACATCTTCCTAAGTCTTCTATCCTTAATTTCTGCAAAAATCTTATAAAAATATATAATGCTGTTCAATAAAACAGAATGCAAATTCACTTGCGTAATAATGTTAAATATGATCATTCTAAAAAAGATTTTTTTGGCTCCCCTAGAACCCTAGCAAATCTATTCTGACTCTGGCTGAATCAAAATATTGTATTTGAAATTGCAATGCTTTCTTTGACCAATTTTATATAATTTGTTTTACTCTTTCCCTACATAATAGGTTCAGTTCTATACTATAGGGGACAACAGGTATCTGTGATTGTGAGAAATTCAAATTCACTTAACTCTCTGGACCTGCTTTCTTATCTGTAAAATGAGAATAATTAAACTTGAACTAACCTACTTAACAATGCTTTAAAAAATATTTTTTTTGAAAACTGCTATAAAAGCACAATATATGATATTATTAAGAATAATTCATGTCAATTCAATGTAATTTGTTAAGTTTCACTCAAAGGCAAAAATAATATTCAATGTAGCAATATTTATCTGGCAAAGTTTAGGAGATACAAAATTTTCTCTTATCAATAAATACGCTAGGTTTTTACAGAGAAAAAAATAGGTTTTTAAATTTTGTCTGCACCAAACTATCAAAACTTATTTCTTTATGCAGTTGGGCATAACAAAACAATAATCTAAATTGTTCCTTTGCTAACTTTATTATACCATGATATTCACATATTATTAAATCAGCATCACTCTGAAACTCATTATTTTAAAGTTACAATTAAAAATTTACCTGGAATTTTAAAAACAAAATGATCAGCTACTACTCGACAGGTTCTGCCTGTATGAATAAAGATTCTAGCCATAAAGTAGTAATAATCTATAGGAATGGCTCCATGGTAAAAAATAATAAGTGCTGGTCCTTCTTCTGGTATTTTTTCTATCCCATGAACTTCATAACCTGTTAGGGGAAAAAAAAAAGCTAACTGAATAACATTCATCAGGATAATTAAAATCCCACTATTTAAGAAAATCATAAACTAAATTGTCAATCTAAAATTCATTTTAAAAAATCTTTTAAACTATTTGAGATATATAGTATGACTCTTCTCCATGTCATCCCAAGTTTACTATTAAGAGGGGAAGGGGTATTCCCAACATGCTGGAGGCTTTCCTTGATGTCTCCTGACATGAAGGGGATTCCAAAGGGGCATTCAGGATGTCTATCTGTCATTCCTACTTATTGCCACATGACCAATCTATTTTCTTTTGCGAATATCTAGGAATGACATCTTATGTCATCCTTTTACTATAGTACTTGTTAGGAGTTCTTCATCATTCATATGTTATGGCCTCTTCACACCTACCATGTGCCTTCCCATGCAGTATTTATTCAAAGTCCCTCTAAATTTTAGTCATTGATAGGCAAAATGTAATGGACCTTTGCTTTCATGCAAAGCCTAAGGCCAGTAAAAGGTCTAAAATTTCCTGAAATCAGCACAGCCCATCTCACTTCTTTTTCAATAAGGGACCCAGTTCATTGTTCAACTGTATTGTTTTTTCCAAATATAGATACTTTTGGGCAAACACTATAGATACCATAGAGTATCCATCCATTTATGCATGTTAAAATCTGAGCAAGAGATTCTTTAGTTACTTGGTCTTCTATGTAGATAGAAAGGCCAAAATCTTTTGAATGATTAAAGCTCTCTTCTAGGAGACTATAATGTTTTAAAACTTGTGGCAATCATCACAATTTCATCTAAAAACCAGAGTATCTGGAGGACCAAATACTTTACTGAGAATTTCTCCTTGACCTGAACTGTGTCGGATTTCCTTTAGCACAGTGGCAAATAAAATATCTTTGACAAATATATTTGTCCATATCTTATGCTTCCTTTATCATTATAAGGTCACTGAGCAGTTATTTCTGTTATACCTTCCAAGGAACCTTGAATGATCTTGGTAAATGGAACTTATAAAATGAAGTCTTGTCTACTGAATCAAATGTTATTATTAGAATCAGCAAACACAATTAGCAATGGAATCTTCTATTATCTATAGCTTTCTGTTAAACACGAGATAGTAAATTATTTGTGAAAGCCTTTGTGTTCTCTACTACTACATCCTTTAAGAAGGCTCTTAGTTTTGTACACAGATGATTCTCATAAAGATTTCATATATACTGGTTACCTTTTTTCTGAATTAACGTCTCAGATCTTTTTCCATGACTTTGTTAATTTTCCCTCCTTCTGACACCTTTAGTCCCTCAGTATCCTCACAATTGTCTTGCATCCAGAACTATCTTCTCCAAATAAAGTTGGTCCAATCTGGCTAATTTTCCTGTCTTTGTTCTCTTAGGTGCCATATGATATCAGTCTCCATGTGTGGTATATCACTATCCTTGATGCAGAAAACAATCTGTTAAAAAGACTTTTTTTTTCAAATCTTCATTTTGAGTTAGGCACTAGCCATGGAAAACACCAACTAAAACTACACAAAATGAAATAGGCTTTATTTTATCATACAGGAAAAAGTTGCTATTCACACAGAGGTTTCCCTGAGTCAGTTGTCTTTGTAGAGTCAAACCACTGACTCCTCAGAGCTGAAATCTTTCTTTTAAAAAAAACAAACCCAGCAAACAAAAAAGATTGAGAAATGATGTGGAATGCAATTAAAACAAATGATTCCTGATTTAAATAAGTGATTGAAAAAAAGAAAAAGGGAAAGGGACAAAAGAAATGACATCAACCCTAACATAATTTCATCCTGAAGATTAATCAATGTAAATTAATCGCCAAATTAAGACAATTCAGAAAATACTTTAGTTACCAAATATCTTATTTACCAAATCATTGCTAACATTTAAAAAATGTCTCTCTCTTATACTCAAGTCCCAAGAACACAAAATGAAACTTTTTAATCAGATGAACATTAAAAACCTTATTTTATGGGCTTAACAAATACAGTTTTATTATATTTAAAGGTGTTCTTCAAAAATGAGAAAATTTTATTTACTCAAGCAATACATCAAAAATTAAGTACAACTATATAAGAAGCTATTTATTTCAATAGTGTTGCAATGCATAATAACATTGTTAGTCTTCGAGGACTTCCAGCAGATGTGAAACACTGTTTGGTTGATTTTCCTATCCAACACAAGAATAAATGAAAAATATTCTTTATTCCTGAATAATTTTGTTTGTTGTAATCTCAATGACTTATCACATGAAGATATTGGAAAGTTGGTAAGAAGCAACATATCCTACCATTTTGAATTCCTGCCCAACATAGTAGAAGTTTCCTATAAGTTCAGAGATAGAGAAAATGAGAAGACATAATAGAGAAGAAATTCTATCTAAACTATAATTTCACTTTATCATTCAACTAATCTTACTTTAACTTCCTGACAAAAAGCTTGTAGCTGCTCTCAAGATGTTGATTTTTTTTCCCTTTGTTAATGTGAAACTATGAGAGTCGGGTAAACAAGAATAGCTGCTATTTATGAACCTCTTCCATCATCAGACATAAACTTTACCAATAAATTTCTTCTTCAGCTTCCTAAAACAATTTAAGGGGGAAGAGGGAACAAAAGACTAGATAAGGTAGATCAAGAAATTGTTTTTCCTAACAATATGCTTTTCAGAACCAAAATGTCTACAATTTAGAACAGGAATCTCTGTGTATGTGCCATTACATACAAAGAAATATGAGAAGGAATAATGCACTTCAACAAGCAATCAGAAAGTGCCTGTTATGTGCCAGATATTGTATTATATGTTAGAAATAAAAAACAAAAATGGTCTCTGTCCTCAAAAAGCTTACATTCTATAGGGGCAAAGATGTCCTCAGAGAAGTAAACACAAAATATATGCAAAAAGTATATAAATAGTTTAGGAGTTAGAGGATCAAGAAAAGTCTGTTGTAAGAAATGGTACTTGAACATACTTAAAGTAATCTAGGAACCCTAAAACATGGTGGTAAGGAGGAAACACATTTCAGGCACTGAAAAAGTCTATACAAAGGCACATGTGCAGCAACAGTAGAGAGGCAAATTCTTGTGATAAAAGGAAAAACTTCCTAACAAAGGTACTATTCAATGGACTGCCTCAAAATGAAGTGATCTTTAAAAAGGAACTGGAATCATCATTTTTCAGGTATAATAACAATGATGATAATAGTTTTAAGTTTGCTAAACACTTTCCATCTGCCTTCTTCGATTCTTACAACCCTACTGTAAGGTGGGTGCCTAATATCTCCATTTTACAGATGAGGAAATTTAATAAGGTACAATGTAATGAGGAGTCTTTTATTGATGTGTGGACTAGTGGGCACTCACATACTTTATCCCATTCTTATGATTCTGGGTTACATAACGAACTTTGGCTTTGCTCCCAATTTAGCTGGAACTTCAGAATGCAGGAAAGCCTGGGAGCCTACAAAAGTAGGCTGGAACTACTGAAAAGAGACTTAAATATAAAAAAGAATTTGAATTTTATGCCAGAGTAAATAGGAATCCACTAATGCTATCTGAATAGTCACATTTGTGCTTCAGATGTATCAATTTGGCAGGTGTATGGAAGATGTTTTAAAGGATAGAGTAGATTCAAGAATATTTGTTCTAAGAGAGTTAGCATTAAGAGGTAGCAAGGCTTACTATAGGAAAATTGCCCATGAATGGCGAAATTGGAAGGTGGATTTGGCAAGTGATTGAATAAAGGGATTGAGGAACAGTGAAGACATGAGGACAACTCTAAGTGTGAGTGCTGAGCGACTACAAAGGTTTTAGTCGAGGTTAAAACAAAGGATATATTTTTGGGAAAGAATGAATTGTTTTGTTCATTTTAAATGTCTAGTATGTCAAACAACTCAGCTATGTCCCAAAGATACAAAGAATCAAAGAAAAAAAAAATGGTTCATCAAGAAACTTCTGCCATTACTATACAATGAATTCTCTTTTCTATCTTAAATATGCTATTTTTGTGAATTCAAATCTACAAGTATAAGAGATTAGATTAAAAGAAGGAAGTTTTGGGTTCCATTTTTTGCTATTTCCTGACTATATGCCCTTGAACACTTATTTAACCTTTTTGCTCTTCCATTTTTTTTTTTTTTTAATGTTTAAAAGAGAAGAAACTAATATCCTTCAGAGAGGCATTGGAATGAATAGTATAATTTTCAGAAAAAGGCAATGTATATGAATTAATAGCAATCTTATTTTCAAGTAGCCTTATCAAGCAGAGAGATATGAGAAATAATAGTTAAAAAATTTGTAATCTGAAGTCATCATTGAAAAGAAATGATCAACTAAGGCTGACAGTGTTTTCCCTTTCTTCATCCACAGTTATCTATGTCATTCACTTAACACTTACTAGCTGTGTAACCTCAGGCAAGTCACTTAATCCCAATTGCCTCAGGCAGCTAAATGGCAAGCATATATGTGTGCATTATGTGTATGATATAGCACCAGTTCTAAAGTTAAAAGGATCTGAGTTCAAATTCAACAGTTACTACTACCTGTATAACCTCAGGCAAGTCACTTAATACAGTTATCTATAGAACATTTTATTTCTTTCATTATAGCAGAACTAGAATTAATTAATTTACAAACATGAAACACATAAAGCTATCTGAAATCCCCTCAAATCCTACTTATATAGATATAGCCTTCAACCAGTAAGAAAAAACAGAGCAAAATAAATACAAAATCCAAAGTACCCTGCTCCCTAACACCAACAGTGAAGCAATGTTAATGCAGTTTATGGATTCATTTGTAAATTAAGGCTATTAATATATTAAACTTAGCTTATCTGTTTTCCTCTTCAGTTCTTACAAGAAAAGCAGATTTTTAAAATGGGGAGTGGATGAAAAGTGAACTGACCAATAAACTGAGCAATAAGAAATGCCCAAAATGAAAAAAGAAAAACACCATCAAACATATTTTGGAGCTACTGCATTGTCCTACAAAAAGAAGCTAGGCTAGCTTCATTTATCTGAAAAAATTTCTTTAATAGTGAAGTCAGTAATTGTTAAGTGCCAGACACTGTGTTAAGTAAGAAGGATACAAGAAAAGATCAAAAACTGAACTGAAATTAAGGCCGCCTCCAGAAGCCCCCCAAGAAACCTGCTCCCAGAGAAGATTATATTTTAGAGAAGAAAATTACATTTTGACACCCAAACTTGGGACAGACACAATCCTGATTCCAGTGGAAAAGCCTCCGATCCTGATCTCAGTGGAAAAGTCTCCTCAACCCAGAAATTAGGGTGAGTACAACAAGGAAACTTTGTTAAAGAACTAAAGTATAATTTCAGCTAAAATGGAACAGATGTTTAGAAAACAGGCTTCTTTTTCTCTTCAAGGAAAATGTTTAGAGAGCATTGTCAAAATTATGAAAGCCAAAGTTTAATTATAATTTATGAGCAGATCACTGAACTTTTAGAAACTGTACAGTACACATCTCCTTGGTTCTCTATGGAAAAAAATTGGATCCAGACGAGTGGAAATTAGTAGGAGAGCAACTAGGTGAATACTACAATTCTAATCCAAACTCAATTTCCAAAAATACACTTTATACATATAATTTAATACAACTGGCTTTAAGAAATTATATGTGTTAGAATAAGGAACCTTATCCTTGTGACAGGTATCACAATTTTTCCTTATTCTAAAAAGATGAAAACAGCAGGAGAGGAAGGAGCCAACTAAACTAGGTGAAAAGGATGAAGAATCAGATAAGAATGGAGTTAAGTATAATTCTGAGTGTGGCACTTCGCAACAGGAGCATTTCCCATCCCCTGACCTACTTCCTTCAATTAACCCTTCATGAGTGGAGGGAGAAGGAGGAGGGGGAGAGGCAGTGACACAACCACCTAATGAAGCAGCCTATGATAAGATTACAAAAAGCATTGATTAAAGCAAAAAATGAAGGAAAGGATGTATCTGATTTAAAAATAAATGCATGCCCTGTGATTGAAGAGCTTGACTCTTCGGGTCAAAAAAGGAGAAGATACACTCCTTTTGATCTGGAAAAAATTAAGGATTTGAAAAAAGACTGCACTCTTTATAGAGCTACATCATTTTATGTTGAGATGTTACTAGATAATTTGTCTTATGAAATCTTAACCCCAAGTGAGTGGAAATCCATAGCAAGGACATGTTTAGAACCTGGACAAAACTTCTTGTGGCTTTCGGAGTATCATGAATTATGTAGGATTCAAGCCAGATGCAATAGGCAAACAGGAGCTAACGTGCAAATCATTTTTGCCCAACTAGCAGGTAAAGATCAGTACAGAGAGAATTCAATACAGATTAATTATCCCACAACAGCTTATGAACAGATCACAACTGCTGTTATAAAAGCTTGGGATACCCTCCCAGAGAATAATCGAGGGAAAGTGTTCACAAAAATAGAGCAAGGTACCAATGAACCTTTTGCTGATTTTGTGGGATGTTTGCAGACAGGTATCACAAGAACCATTGGAGAAAATGCAACTACAGAAACAATGATCAGACAACTGGCTAAGGAAAATGCTAATGAGGTTTGCAAAAGAATTATATGGGGACTACACAAAGATGCTCCTTTAGAGGAGATCATAAGACGCTGTGCCATAGGGGGCACAAATGCTTATTATACCCAGACTATGATGAACATGGGAACATGGAAAGACAGAGTCCCTCTTGGCAAGGGACTTCTAGAGAGAGTCATCGATGTTTGCAATGTGGAAAAATAGGACATCTGAGAGCCCAGTGTAGATATGGAGATAGAATGAGAAGACAGGTTGAGAGATGACCTAAAACCCCATGTCCAAAATGCAACCAAGGCTTCCACTGGGCCTCAGAATGTAGCTGACCCAGGGAAATGAGAGGCAGGGTCCAGCTCTAAGATATCATACAAAAGACAGGTGGGGCATGGTGGCAGCTGAGTTTACACCCAGAGAGTCTTTAGAAGGTCAGGACTCTAATGTGATCTATCAGTCAAAAAGCCATCATATGGCAGAAAGGGATTACATGATCAGTCAGCCAAAAAGCAATCAGATGGCAGAAAGAGATTACAATTGGAGAGAATATAGGCTTTTTAACCTAACAGAAGGGCAGTGTTCAGTGTAAGCAGCTGCAATATATTTGCCAGATGATGGGGAGAAATCCCAAAAGTGGTAAATAGAAGGGACTAGATAGCTTAACTGCCTAGGAGAGAGGGTTTGCTTATATTCCTACAGATGGAGAAGCAAACAGATGGGGAAGGAAACAGATGGGTAGCAATGAGCACCTGGAGAGAGACAGAAAAGGAGAAAAACCTCAAAACAAAGGAGAAGATCTAAATATCTGACACTGAAAGAGCATGGCTGATAATGAGACTGTTGCAGGACTTGAAAACCAGCAGGAGTCATTGGATTCCCTAACACAAGATGAGACTATTGCAGGACTTCAAAGCTTGCAGGAATTATTGGATTCCTGGCACATGAACTAATGGACAATAGATTCCTTTTGGACAATTTCTAGGACTTATGGACATGTATAATTCCTCATGTTGATTCATGTTATTTGTTACATCACTACTAGCCTGTGTTATGTTACTATGTGCTCATGTAATTTATGTAATTATGTGTAATACCTCCCATATTGATGGATTTATGTATATTTGTTTTAAGAGTGAGCCCCTTCAGAAACCCGCTAATCTGATTTGATTTCCCATTTCCTCTGGTGTTTTCTTCTCCTTTCCTGAGATGTCAGGGAGGGCATGATCACCTCCTTTGATGGTGTTTTCACTCCTTTTTTGAGCAGGCAGGGAAGGCGTGATCACCTTCTTTTTTGGGTTCTCACCTCCTTGAGAAGTCAGGGAGGTCATGACCACCTATGTTCTAAATCAAAAGAAAGCGGGATGTGTTAGAATTCTTACAAGGTACTAAGTTAGTGGAATTGATAGAGACAATGAATGTTTAGCAGAGTGTTTAACAATTCTCTAGATGTATTTAGTACTTATTAGAGTTCCACAAGATTCACACCTTGAGAGCATATATAAGGAGGAGCCAACTAAAGGACAAGCCCACTCTCAGAGGCGGAGTCAGATTTTCAAATATATTGCAGCTGCTTATACTGAACACTGCCCTTCTGTTAGGTTAAAAAGCCTATATTCTCTCCAATTGTAATCTCTTTCTGCCATCTGATTGCTTTTTGGCTGACTGATCATGTAATCCCTTTCTGCCATATGATGGCTTTTTGACTGATAGATCACATTAGAGTCCTGACCTTCTTTGTGCTGGCTGGAGACATTCGGAGCTAGAGGGTGAAGCTGGCAGAGGCAAAGGACTAGCGGCAGGAACCAAGGAGAGAGACAGGCTTCTAAGAAAGCTAACTGGGCCCAATGAAGAGGACAAGACTTAAAAGGAAACAATAAAGGATTTGGACTTTAACTCCTGGCTGAATATGACATGATTATTACATTGAACTGAAACTTAGGCTGCCTCCAGAAGCCCCCCAAGAAACCTGCTCCCAGAGAAGATTACATTTTAGAGAAAAACATTACAAAAAACAATATTACCTCTCCATATGCCCATTTCTAGTGGGTGAAACAACAAAGTACTATATGTCATAGAGGATAAATTGAAAATAATCCTAGAGAGAGGATTCTAAGACTTTAGACCCAGGAAAGGATTCTTACAGAAAATGGGACTTCAGCCAAGACTTGAAGGACACCAAAGAAGTCAGGGTATTGAGATGAGGAGAAAGATATTTCCAGGGCAACCAGTAAAAACACTTATTGTTGGAAAATGGTGTGTCATGTTCAAGAAACCACAAGAAAGTAAGTATCACAGGATGGCAGAGAAGGTAGACAGAAAGTAAAGCAGAAGACTGAAAAAATAAAAAGGATACAGGTTATAAAACATTTACAAGTCAAAGGATTTGATATCTTATCCAGGAGGTGTTAGGAAGCCACTAGAGTACACTGAATAGAGGAGGTCACATAGTAGAAATACTCCATTTCCCAAGAATATAAAATAGAATCAAAGTATTGCAATGGGATACTAATTGATTAACCAATATTTATTGAATGTCTACTATACTAAAAAGGTTTTCTTTTAATAATGGTCCTACATCAATCTCCTTCATTTTACCCTATCATTATTTTGCTCACAAATTAACAGAAAAAAAAAATTAAAATATTTCAGAAAAGGAAATTCAGTTTTAATATTCTTTTCAAAAATGTTTTAAGTCTTTGTTGAAGTAACTAACAGAGAATTACATTAATCATGATTCCAGTCTTTAAAGGAGTCTCAAACTGTAAGTTCAAAGTAACAAAAATACAGCAATACAAATAGATAAGCAATAATGGCAACTTAAGTTTAATATTATTTTAAAATTCAGTCTATCTTTTCAATAGTACATCATGTCTTCTGTGATTTTATTACAATTTAAGGAATTCATTTTTCTCTGGACTATTCCACATGATTTTGAATATAAAGGAATAGAAGTTACACAAAGGATCTACTTCTACATAGACTTTCTAAGAAATAAGGATATACTCTAAGAGATATCTAGGACATTCCTCAAAGCTTTTCTGCTTTTTTCTAAGAAAAACTAAATTGTATCTAAATTTCACAAAATAGAATGGCAAAACAAACATACAAACTTATCATTCTTATCTAAGAAGCACCAAATAACAATATATCCAGGAGAAACAGAATCTCTGAATTTGAGTGACTTCAGAGGACATTTAGTCCAATACATTTCTTCAATCCATTTTAAAACATTCATAAGAAATGGAACTTTGAAGATCTTTGGTGAGGGGGCAGCTCTGAGGTAAACAAATCACTTCAAATCCCAATCTGCCTTTCAATATCTATAAAATGCTAGTTTTGCCATATGATCCAAAATTAACAAGTCTATATAATGTTCCATCTGAAACCTCCTCAAAGGGTGACTATCACTTATTCACTATGTTTTCTCTACTGAGGACTAAAATATGCATTTCTTCCACTAATTTTCATATTGGATGAATAAAGCCCTTTACCACTATCACAAGTCCCTCCAGTTTATGAATAAAATCAGTGAGAAAGATGCTATTAAGTGCTATGTGCCAAGTACTGTGCTGAACACTGGGCACACAAATATGAAATTAAGACAGTCCCAGGCTTTTAAAATAGCTGGTGGCACCGCAGACTGAGAAATCTAGAAGGGTTTAACTCAAATCCAGCTTATTTAGGCTTTTCCCCAAAATGAAAGTGGTAGAAGACGTTGCAGTTGGAAAAAAGGGCCTAAGGCTGAGGCATAATGTCTCATTGACTCTCTTGAGTCCTGAGACTCAAGCATGGCTGGCTGGGTCCTTTCTCAAAATGAAGACTGCAGGAAGAATACCCTAATGGGAGAAGGAAGACACTAGGGCAGAGGGTAAATCTAGGGAATGACAGGTAGCTAGTCTGAGTCTAAATCTCCAAAAAGGAGATTCTAAGAAGATTCCATCAATGAGAAAAGGGGCAGAATACTAATGAAGTTGTTAACTAATGACAGGAGCTAGGCAGCAAGGTAAAATAATTTTTAGACTTTATATCGGGAAGAGCTGAATTCAAATCCTACTTCAGACACTTATTTGGCTGTGTGACCTTGGTAAGTCACTTAACCATTCTCAGTCTGCTTCCTCATCTGGAAAATGGGGATAATATTAGAACTTACCTCGGAGATCTACTGAAAGGACAAAATGAGATTACATTTGTAAAGTTCTTTGCAAAGCTAATTAATGAAACCATGTTGATTAAAATTTCATGAATCATGTAGATTCCTGATGACCACTATGTCCTTTTGTAGATGCATACTTGCCATTCCTTCAATAACACATTTTATTGCTAGAAATTGAAGTCAAACTCATCAGCTGATTCCACAGACTCTTCATATATATATTTTTTAAATCAGGCAAACACCTGCTTTTTTTTCCCCCTAATGATATGGCTCCTCTCCCAGTTTTCATAATCTTTTAAAGATCATTGACAATGATTTGCAAATGACAACCATCAATGCATTTGGTAACCTGGACATCACAGGTTCTGTGATATGTGAACTCATGTCTCCTTGGACTATGAGCATTAGATTTACTCCTTACTTAACTGATCTTTGAAATATTCGTAATCCCTTCAGAAAAATAAGAGATTTTTTTACATATTTGAAAATACTCTCTGCTTTTAGTTTAAATTTCCATTTTTTTTAAATTAAAGCTTAATTAACCAAGAAATTCTCACTTATGTACATATACACATTCAAAAGATCATAGGATCATTGAAGTAAAGTTAGAAGAGACCTTTGAGACCCTCTACTCCAACCCCTTAAACTTTTTGAATGGTGACCTGAAACCCAAAGATAAGCAACATGCTGAAACTCACAAATAGTCAAGTGGAGACCATGAACTCAAATCAAGGTCTTCCCTTTCCAAATGAAGTACAGTTTCTAATACATCATAGAAATATGTTGTGGAGTCTTGAAAATATTAAATAACTTATTGGTTATGGTTGAAATTTCCTACAACGTGTCAAGTTGCCTAATAAATCCTTACTCTCTGATAGATAAGGGCTGCCTCATCCCAAAGTACTTAAGAATTAAAATTGATAGCCAGCATTTACTTGGTTGTTCTTGATCATCACTCTTAAAATCCCTTCTGAATCTCTGATTTTAAGAGCCTCCTCACTCTCCCAGTTATAATATGTAGGTCAGAATATGATAACAGAATGTGAGAACCCACAAAATTGATGAAAATCTTTGAGGATGAAAGGGTTTTTTTAAAAGGTAAAAAACTGTCAGAATTAAATTCATACCAAAATTTTCAAATTGAAGGATTTTTAAGCTCTATCATACATTATCACATATTCCTTCATTTTAAAGAAAAAAAATGTTTACTTCAGTAGATTAAATATACCTACCTCAACCATAAACCTCTTGAAGATAAGGTACTTTAAATTTTATATCAGTATTTTGCTCAGAGTAGATAAATAATTAGTCATTTAATGAATGAATAGATTATCAGAGGACTGCTGCTAGAAACTTTAAAAATCATGTTTTATGTTCTGAATTAAAGGCATGAATGTTATCATCTCTTGGCATTTACCATGCAAAATGGACTAAATTAGTGCAACCCAGATCTTCTACCTTCTATTTAACTACAATGTAAAATGATAAATGATTTTCATAATGATGGTCATGAGACACAAAATCCATCTTATCAAAGAAAGAGGAAATGTTTAACATGATTTTAATACTGTGTATTTTATTTTATTGAAGTTACTAACAATTAATCTATGGATGAAATAAATGAACTCTCAATTGAACTCCACAATTCAATTAATAAGAATATTCAATTTCCTCAACACTGAACTTTTCCTCCACTAAAATGAACCAGTTGCTTTAGTGTTGTGAAGACAAAGGCTGAAAGGTACATATACTTCATTTATTATAATGACACTAAGGCCCTGTGTGAAGTAAACAATACAAATGTCATAATTCATTAAAGAGTCTTAATTTATCCAAAATGAGGCATTTTTAAGTCACACAGACTCTAATTATTGGTATTAATAGCTTTTAAAAATCTTATTAATAAATAGTATATCTATAAAGAACAGTAGTAATTTTAACTAATTCACAGATATCTTGAATAACAGGTTTTTTTCTTTAGTTTTACACATGTATTTACATATATATGTATGTATATGTGTGCGTGTGTATATATTATTATATATATATATAAAATATATATGCACATGAATTTAAGTTTGATCAAAGACATCTAAGAATATTAACTGCCTAGTGTTATAACTTTCAAATTAAATTTAACATTGTACTAAGAAACTGAGTTGCAGCTAGGTGTAGTAGATAAAATGCTTGACTTCAACATTAGGAAGACGAGGGTTTGAGTCTTGTCTAGGCTAAGTGATACTGGCCAAATTATTTAACTTCTCTGTATCTCAGTGTCCTCAACTGTAATATGAGACTGTCTATTTTATTGCATTGAAGCTACTAACAATTAATCTATGGATGAAATAAATGAACTGTCAATTGAATTCTACCTAAATCTATGATCCTGCAAGGAAAACTTTTTTAAAAATTACACAGATATTACTTGGGCTTCCCCCCCCAAAAAAAGCCATAATATAGATACTTTGGTTTCAGAGTTATAATTAAAGATGTAGTATGCATATTATGTTGCACAGAACTTAAGAAAGAAAAAGCAAAAAATTATATACATATAATGAGCACAGAACAACAGTGAATTTTAACTAATCTGCTTCTTTTGGACAGAGCTCTATGGAGCATTTCTTAAAAAAGCATCAATTATGATCCAAATTTTATGATACAATATGCATAAATAATTGAATCATTCTTCTCCACATTACAATATTAAAAACAAATGTGGAAAACCGGCAAGAAGCATTATTTTAACTTCTAATAAACTGTATTTATAAAACATTCACTTAAAATTTATGATCTACCCACAGTGGGCTATATAATAATAATGGGAAACTAAACATCATTGAAAGGGAGTATAATATTATAAAAAAAAAGTCTACAGTGCAAATATGAGCTGAAGCAGCAAGGCATTCAGAGAAAGAGATAGGAGGTAGTATGTGTCAGGCAAATCAAACCACAGGCACTATCTTGACCAATACTCCCCCTTAGAATCCAAAGAATATAGTCCAAGATTCTAATTCTTTCCAAAAGCCCTGGCAAAGCCCTATTGTCCTTACTCACCTTCAGATCATCAGCCTTATCTTCATCTCATCTCCAAAAGCCATGATCTAAGGAATTAAACTTTGTGGAAATTGTAATCTTAAAATTACTTCTGTAAGTGCCATAGTCCTACCACTATCTCCTCAGCAATCAATTTTTTTTTTTTTAATGTCAACTGCGCACCAGTGGGTTTGTTTGGCTTTGAAAACTAAATGTGGATTAGACTTCCAAAAGAGCAAACTAATCCACATCATAACTGTCTGGGACATTCCTAGTCATGACAGTGACACCTAATTGGGTACAAATAGAAGCAGCCTTATATTTCAATCACATATGCTAGTAATATCATTTCAAAAATCTATGCTTCATCTAATATTCTTTGTGAAAGATGCATACAACTTCCTAGTTTAAAGGATAGGAAGTATAAATTTACCATCTTTCAATTCTTTGGATTTTTGCAAAGGTTGATAATAACAATAAAAATCTATAAACAATAAGGAGTAATTAGCTAAGCAGAGGTGATAAAATTAGATGAGCAAAATTAAAATCCACTAATGATAGGTCCTGTGACATAAATTGAGCAAAATCAGCAATTGTAAGGTAAAAGTCTACACTATTACCTAACTTTGGTAACTGATTGACTGAAAATAAGAATATATAAACGATTCATCAATATGTTTGTTTCAGTATAAAGCTTCATATAAAGAAAGATTGGGATGCACCTTGAAATGAATGTAACTGAAATGCTGATATTAAAATATAGTATTTATTTATTTAATAATACCTTTTTTTAAAAAGATGCATTCAGGAGAAAAGTTAAATTTCTTTAAAATATAAAGTAAAAAATAAAAATAACATTGTCAAAGCATTCTCCAATAACTACATTTTCACATTTTTAGACAATTCTGATATCTAAAGTATTGCCTTTTCATCTTGCTTGTCTCAAAAACTATGCTCAATTTTTTTAAAAGATACAATGACAAAGAAAATTATTCTATGAGAAACACAGATTTGCAAAATACATGCAAATAAATGAAAGAAAAAATTAAAAATCTTATCCTCAAATTTATAAGTATTTTCCTAATCAATGAAATGCAATAATAGCCCAATACAAGTACAGAAAAACACAAAAAAGTAATTTTGCTTACCATGCCATACTGCTGCATGTCCATCCCATACTGTTGCTACAGTTTTTCTTGCACCATCCCATAAATTATGGGAATAGGCTTCCTTTAATACATTCTTCCTCTTGTAAATATGTAAGAAAATAATAGTAAGATAAAGAAGAAAAATGGTAAAGTAAGGGAGTATCAAGACTATTAGTGGAGTAAATACCCACAGAAGATAGTTAACAAAATTCAAATAATCCTCTAATTGTTGGACATCAATCCATCCTTCCAATATGTGAACCAGACAAATTATATAGGGCACAGAATCCTGCCCTTCAGAACAAGTGTGATTTTTCTCTATCATTTTTCTCTAAGTAAAAACGATAAAATGAGGCATTCTCTTCATAGTCACGGCAATTTATGGTTCTTGTACCTAAAAAGAAAAAAGAGGAAACATTGTATTTTTTACAATGATTTAGTCTCCTTAAATATTAATCAAATAGTTTTGATTGATAATGATTTAGTCTCCTTAAGTACTAATCAAATAGTTTTGATTGAAAATGACTTAGTCTCCTTAAGTACTAATCAAATAGTTTTACTTTTTTCATCAGTATCAGGAACTAAAGGTAGTAGAACCTATTAAAGATTTAGCTAGCATATGCCATTTTCCTATGAAGAAGTCCAGTGGCTCCCTATTAGAGTTAAAATGCAAATTCCGGGCAACTAGGTAGAGCAGTGGATAGAGCACCAGTCCCAAAGTCAGGAGGACCTGGGTTCAAATTTGACCTCAGACACTTAATACTTCCTAGCTGTGTGACCCTGGGCAAGTCACTTAACCCCAATTGCTTCAGGAAAAAAAAAAAATCAAATTCCACTATTTGATTTTTAAACCTCTTTATAATCTGCCTATAACTAAAACTTTTCATGCTTTTTGAACGTTATTCACTTTATTCTAAGTGTTGGGGCTATAAAGACAAAAGAAAAATAGGGCCATCCCATAAGGAAGTTATAGGGAAGATAAAAGGGACATGTATAATATGTCCAAAAGTATACATGTGATATATAAAATAAATGCAAAGTAACTTTTGAAGCTGGGGAAATCAGGAAACACTTTTGAGAAGTAATGCTTTATCAGAGTCTTATGTGTTTACTCTTTTTTTTATTGTGTAGATATCTGAGGCACTCTTCTGAGTAGCTATGAATTTTATTAAAGAATTTATATAATTTTTCTTGCTTTAACTGTATTGTCACAATGGCATCCTAGATATTCGATGCTCTAAAAATCTTTAATATCAATTCTTTGTATCACTTGATTTCAGGGTACAAACTTCTTAATATTGTACATATCTGATGCAGAATAAAGTACTGTATACTTACTGATTCCATAAATGAAAAAGCACCAAATAAGATCAGGAATAGAGAAAGTCTGATGAATCAAGGAATGATTCATTCATTCATGAATCAAAGAATCAAGGACTGCCCAGGTACTCCAGTTAAAATTGCTTTCAACACTTCATTATCCATGGACAGAATACAAATGAAAGAACAATGGGCAGAAGTTTCCAAGTAGCAGGAAAAAGGAATATAAAAGGAGTATCTGGGAACTAAGTAGAGAACCACTGAAACTACAAAGAGAATTTAGTCCAAATTTCAAGAAGAAACATCACAAAGTAGTCTCAAACTGTGCTTTGCTGTTACAACCCTAAGGACTATGAGATTTTTCCACCTGACTTAAAGTGGAAACATTCCCTAACCGTTGTCTCTCCTTTTAGAAGGCCAGCTCCTAAGTAGGACTGTCTTATTTTTCAATATGTATCCTACAGTATTTTGTACATTGTTGTTTTTCAGTCACATATAACTTCTTAGTTTTCTTGACATAGATACTAGAGTGGTTTGTCATTTTCTTATCCAGCCAGCTCATTTTACAGATGAGGAAACTTGGGAAATAGTGTTAAGTGACTTGACCAGGGTCAAACAAGTAGTGTCTGAGGTCAGACTTGAATTCTAAAAAATGAAACTTTCTGACTGGGCTCAGCCCTCTAGTCACTGAGCCACCCCAACTATCTCACTTTACACATAGCAAGCACTTAATAAGTGCTTTATTCATTCTAAGATCTCTTCTAGCTCTAACATCCTATGAATCCTTAATTACTTTCTAATTAACCTATAACACTATATTTCTTCTATTGTCTTAGTTGTCTTGTAGATTGTTCAGTTTTTAAATAGAACTCCCCAGGAGTTAGATGTCAATCTAGGGATGTTGCTGTATGGCTGCAAGACACAGAACATTACATGCTCCTAAGATATGACAATATTTCATGAGGCTCATGGTGAGAAAGAGAAATGAACAGGTTGTACCACATTACAAATAAGGAATGTCTCAGAATAAGAATAGATGTCATTGAAGAACAAAACAATCCATCTCCCGCTCATGGTATTTTCTCTGGTTGTCCCTCTTGCCTGGAACTCCCATGCTCTCTAACTACCAACTATAATCTCACCTTATACAGAAAATTTTCTTCTAACAATCTTAATTCTATTCCATTCCCTCTGTTAATTATCTCTTATTTATTCCCCTGTATTGTTATTTGGACTTTCTCTTCCCGTCAGATTGTAAGCCCTTTCCTGTCAGGGGCTGTTTTCTCCTTTTTCTATCCTCCGTGCTTAGCACGAAGCATAATAGGCGCTTACTAACTTTTAAAAAGTAATAAGTACTTTGGGTTCAGAGTTGTAATAAAAGTCCAGTATGTTGCATAAGTCATATTATGTTGCATAATATTGAAGACAAAGCAAAAACGTTTTGGGGTTGGGTTTTTTTTTTTTTTTTTTTTTGATTAATCACGATGACAGGTTGACAAGTACCCACTCTCTTTTTAGCTTCTTTTTGTATCTCTAGTCCCTTGCACGGGGAATATAGTAGATGCTTAATGAATATAAGTTAATCAACTTATTGATTGTGATGCGGGCAGCGGGAGAGTGGCCCAAATTAGTTAATGACCCAGGTCCCGTGACGAGAAGACTGGAAGAAGAGGCTATCAACACAAAACCCCGATTCCCAGGCCACCAGCCCGAATAGGAAGAGTTCCGGCGCTCCACAGACCTCGAGACAGGAAGCAGGAGGCCTCCTGCCCTTCCCCCACGGCCTTAAAACAGGAAGAGCCTCTCCCCCCACCGCCAGGATAAACAACTCGGCCCGAGGGGGAGGGGGAAAGGAAGAGGACGACACCAAACCCATAAAGGAGCCGGTCCTATCCTCTCCCTCCATCTTCCAATAAAGAAAGAAAGACGTGGGGGAAGACGGGGCAAATATTCATCTCCTTTACCTCAGCCATCCGATACGCACTTCAGGCAGTCTGGCCGTGCAAGCCGCAGAGTTAAGCGAGCAGTTTTCCAAGCCCACTAATTAGGAACACGAGTAGAGTCTCCAACGTGGACTGCGTTCGGTGGAACACCTTCCCCTCCTCTTCCCTCTCCAGCGTCCTCGGTCCGGAGAGCCACTTCCGGTTTGGAGGTAGGTGCGCGCGCGCGCCGATCTTCGCTGCTGCTGTCGCCGCGATCCACGGGGCTGCGTCCTTTCCACGCCGCGGTCTGAGCGCGAGCTCTAGCCGAGCGACTCTTTGAGGGGGAGGGAGGCTGACCCTCCCCTACGAAGACCTCTTTCCCCTTCAGCGCTCGCTTGCCGAGACTTCGGCATTAGCCGCAAACCTGATCCTTCCTCCCAGGCACACACATACCCAAACCCCACTCGAGGGCGGGCCTGAACCTTCCCTTTCTCACACAAGCTTACCTCTCCACTTCCGCTGGGATAGTCTCTGCACGAGCCCCAGGGCAGGCACGCAGCCGTACGGCTAGGGGCCCGAGCTCGGAAGGGTCCCCGAGGCTGAGCTCTGCGGGAACCGCGGCGAGATGCTGTGCGGGAAGTGGAGCCTCGTGGCGGAAATGGTCCTGTTCATCGAAGACCTGGAGGAAGATTTAAAAATCCTCTGCCTCTGCTCGAGGGCGTTTGTGGAGTAAGTAGAAATGTGTTTGTCCGTGCCAAAAAAAATTGCTGATAATGCAGACGGAGTCACGGGCAGTGGCCGAGGTCATACCTGAGCTCCTCTGACAGAGTGATGGAAGAAATAACCATTTTTAAAGCATGGAGAATTCTTCCGGCCGCAGCCAGCTTTAAGTCTTAAACGCGACGTGTAATCCCGCCTTTGAGATAGCCACTCTCTTAAGCCGCTTCCTGGGATAATATATAACAAATGTATTATATTATTATATAATCTTTATATCCTGTGGCTGACAGAAATTAACCTATGGAGCTTTAAAACGTATATCATTCAGTCGTGTCCCACTCTCTGACCCCATTTGGAGTTTTCTTGGCAAAAGTGGTTCAGGGGCTTGCCATTTCCTGCTCCAGCTCATTGTACGAGATGAAGAAATTGATGCAAATAGGGTGAAGTGACTTGTAAGGGTCTTAGGTCATATTTGATCTCGGGTCTGCCTAGCACCATTCAGGTCACCTCCTTCTCTCCCTGCAACTGCCCCTAGCATTGTTGAGAGAAAAACAAATTAGAAAAAGGGAAATGAAATATGTAATTGCCTCGTAGTTCGTACATCACGTATTTAGCGTTTAGCAATGGGAAACAGAAGTGTGTCATGCCTATAAACGAGAAAATATTTTTTCAGCCCGAAGATTTCAAGAATTTTTAATGCTAGACTTTTTTAATCGTGTGATTTTAAAATTGAGATATGTTAAGGCTCAAAAGCTATCGAGTAAATAAGTGTTTATATGGCACTTTTTGTTCTTCCTGAGTGCAAATTTGTCCCTTCAGACCCTTACTAAATACATGACCCTGGGCAAAAGCACTTCATCCTGTTTGCCTTGGTTTCTTCTTCTGTAAAATGATCTTGAGACATATTCAAGTGTCTTTGCTAAGAGAACCTCAAATAGAGTCATGAAGAGTCAAACACAACTGAACAACACCCTCATCTTCCCTTCTCTTCATTTTAAAACCTCTTGACACCATCCCTATTCTTTTCTTTACTCCACTCTTTGAAAATGAATCCTTTAGCCAAAACCTATCCTCATCATCCTACATCTCTTCCATCTTCTCCATCAAATTGACTCTTTCTATCCTTTCCTTCCTCTCCTAGCATCTTATTTCCTTATCTACTGATTTCTACCCTTTAAACATGAAGTCTCTCATCCTTGAAAAAAACAAAAAATAAATCTTCAGTAGATTATTCATTCCAGTAATAGTCCTAGTCTTATATCTCTTTGCATTTTCTTAGTCAACCCCCTCAGGAAAACTTGTCTGTATTTGTTGCTTCTTCTTGATCCCTCCTCTGACTTTTTTCAGCTTTTTATAGTTTAATTTCCAATTTCAGCTAATCTCTCCACATTTACCAATGATATTTCTTTCTCTCTGTCTCCATTCAAATCCTGCTTCAGACATTTAACTAACTTTGTGATCTTGTATCCTGTATTTATCATTTAACTTCTTGAAGCCTCAATTTCCTCATCTGCAACATGGGCTTAATAATATCAGTTTCACAGGGTAGTTGTGAGGGTCAAATGAGATATGTGAAGTACACTATAAACCTTAGTGCTAGCTTAAATACTAGCTAATTAGCTACTTTGTAGTTCTTTTGAATTCTTTATATATCTACAGAAGTACATTTTATATGTTCTTCACACCATGTACTATATATATCTCTTCATATCCCTAGGATAGTGCTTGCCACTTGTAGGTACTTAATAAATTTTCTTGTTGATTAATTGCATTAAGAGTAAAGTGATTTGGGTTTGAACTTTGTTTTTGTCACTTAGACACTTAGGCTAATCTTTGGTCCTCAGTTCCTTATTTGTACAATGGAGAGGATTGCATTGGACTTCTGTTCTAAATCTTCAGTTTAAAAGGAAAAGAAACATAATCAGAAGTCATGTACAAAGAATCTAATTTTGTTCATTAGAGAACTCTCAGATTAGGATCTGAGATTTAGTAACTAAGTCCTAGTGAGTTCCTTGAGACACATTGTGGCTAAATGATTTGTCTGGGTAACAAAGCTGGTCATAAATATCAGAGAAAGGCTTTGAACACCAGCTTCCCTAATTCCACTCTTCACTGAGCCAATATTGCATTTGTATCTCAAATTATACATCTAAATAAATATATAAACCTTTCAAAAATTCATGGCAATTAATGTTTTTTAAATAGCTATTATGTATATACCTAATACTGTCTTAGTTCTATTCTCTTATACTCTATTGGGAAAATTAACAATTTTCTAAATTTAGCATTCTTCAGAGGCAAGCAAATGTAGAAATTACTATTTTTAGAAAAGATGTTAATCTCTTCCTCTCACTCAATGAATGCATATTTCAACAATAAAGAATTTTATCAGTTTCATTTTCTGAGACGGATATATCACTGGCAGTTCAATCTGTTTCACTTGATGTTTTGTTTTTATTATAATAATGTTGTCTTTGCTCAAAATATTTTTTAGAACCCCTCTTTAGGAATTGCCTTTACAATCTATGACTATCTTTTCTGAGTATCCTGGGAATGGCAGTTCTTTGTCCCTTTTCATTCAACAAAAAGTTGGCAGGAGTTGGAAAGCCTTCTAAGGGAAAACATCAAGTAGTTCAATTTTACTGAAGAACAAAGTAGCCGAGGGGAAGTAATGTATAAGAAAGGAGCAAGTTGGTACCAGATTTTGAAATGCTTTAATTGACCAATATAGGAATGTGGATTTTATGGTAAGGACAATAAGAAGCTACTGGAGATTTTTTATCATGAGAGTATTATGTTTAGATCTGTAATTTCAAAATATCAGTTTGGCAGCTATGTTAATAAACAATGGCCTGGAGGAGGTAGAAATGAGAAACAAAATGATGGAGAATGATGTATCAGTTGGAATATGTGGAAATCTTTTACCAAGTGATAAAACCTTCTAAAGATAAGTTTAAGCAAAATCTTTTTTTTTTTTTTTAATTTCTGGTTTTTCAATTTAAACTGTCAGCCAAAAAATTGTTTTTTCATAAGGAGAATTGTTAAAAGCCAAGACATCATCTGAATCTGTTATTTAAATGATCTCATTGACACTGGTGAAATTTCACAAGATGTTTTATAATCATTTGTCCTTTTTTGAAAATTTAATGGCTAGATGATTGTGCTATAGGCAAGTCCAAGTCTTGTGTACTTAGTAAAAATGGATCCTGATTGCAAAAGTTTTGAAAAGTTGGGCCAAAAAAAAAAACGTAAGCTAGAATGTATTTCATTCTGATCTATTATGAAAGTTCTAAAAATCATTACATGAATATATTATCTCAGGTATTACATAATTAAAGGGTAAAATATTCATTTTAGAAATTCATCTCTACTGCTGTGTTGCCTTAGACAAACAAGTTAACCTCCACGGGCCTTAACTTTTACTACTTTTAAAATTAAGAGGTTAAATTAATTAACATTTGTGTCTCTTTCATTCTAAAATCTGCCCTTCGTTATCTATTCTGGACTATATTCAAATACAATTTCTAGACATATCTACTATCCCAAAAGTAAGTCCTTGTTAAGTAGAGTAACTGTTAGTTTGCTTCAGAGACAGGACTTACACCCAAATTGCCTATGAGTCTTCAGTGAGTTTTTCTAAAGACTTAAAAAAAAAACTTGATTTATTAAAACCTTTTTTTCCAAGTCAGTACAAATATTTTAATAATTGACTTCATTATATTTGGAGTACCTAAACAAGTTATTATTTTACTTGGGGAGTCCATTTGCTATTTTATAGATTGTATTTTGTAAATGGTTTTTGTTTGTGCTTGCTCCATCTGAATCCTTCTTTTATCACTTCAAGCAGTTTTGAAAACTTTTATTTGTTCATGTCTAAAAGATGTTTAGAAGAACTTTTTCTTCTACCCCCTCCCTCAATGTATATTTGAAATTCCTGCTAAATTTCCTTTATTAAATTTTTAATGTTTCTTTTTCTTAAACTCATCTGAGCCTCCTCTTTGTGTAGAGCATCATCATTCTTCCAATTATTCAGGTTTATAACCTGGATTAAATCCTCCTTCATACAGCACTCTCACACCCTTATATACAATTAGTTACTAAATCTGGTAAAAAACTTCCTCAATCAGAAGTAGAATCCATCCAGTCTCTCTGTTCTATATTGTATACATTTAATTGCCAAAGGAATAATCCTAAATCTAACCCTTTCACTCTCCTCAAGAAGCTTCATTAGCAGCTTCCTATTGGTTCTAAGATACATGTTTGTCAAGTTGAGTAGCCAGCCATTCACAATCTGGTTCCATCATATCTTTCCAGATATGTTGTACATTACTCTCATAGATGCTTCATTTTTCTAAGCAGACTGTCCTGTTTGCTCTTTCCCTTACAGGATGAATGATGATCCATTGCTATTTGCTACTAGTCAAAAAATAGTAAAGTAGGTCAGTGGAAGAAAATTGATAAGCAACTTTCGATTACCCCCAAACCCAATAACCCCAGTGTTGTTTAACCTGAGAATATAAACTACTGGAGTTCTTTATAAGAAAAATTAGGAAAACTGGGAATCAGGTAGGGAGACTGGGTAGATAAGGTTTAGACCAGTATTTTCTACTATATATTCCACTAGGTTCCAAATTGATACTTGACTTTATAAAGGTAGCTTTTTATTTTTTTTAATAGTGAAAAATGAGTAGAAATAAATTTCCTAACTAGCTAAAGGAGATGATTCTTAGGCAAGGGATAAGGAAATCATACAAAGTGAAATAGATAATTTTGGTTAAATTCAGCTTAAAAGATTTTGCATGAACAAAATCAATGTTGTAGATATTGAAAGGGAAACTGCAGGAGGCAAGAGTAAAATCTTAGTTTGAACTACATCTTAAAAGCAAGTACTCTGGATTTATAATTTTATTTTGTACAATAGTTATTAATATGGTTTTGTTTATCTTGTTTTACAGAGATCGAAAATTGTACTACTTAGGATTAAAGGGGTTCTATGTTAAAGACAATGATACCAGTAATACAGGTATATATGCATATATGGCTTTAAGTTTTGCAAATTAGCTATAGTTTACTCATATATAATTTTAACATCTATTATGTGTTATTTTTCTGTGTATATGTAAATCTTTCTGCAAATTAGCAAGTGCTCCTCACAATGACTTCTCCTGGAAAGTGCTTCAGAAACAAATGAATTGGGTTTTTCTGTTTTGGGAGCCCTGTTCCCTCCTCCCTCCCACTTCTGCCACTGCCCACCTTCCCCCACCCTCACCCCAACATTATATAGACTGCAGTTATCCTCTTTTACCACTAGATGGAGTCTTTTGGTAAAGCAAAATTTACCACCCCTTGAAAATTGGAATGAACATCTGCAATTAACAAATATGTAGGTGCTTTTTGGTGATGAATTTTGGTACAAATTAGCCACATGTGGGGTTGCAAAAAATTGAATAAGCAGATACTGCTTTTCAAGTTTATACTATTTTATAGTAGGCTTCTACGGAATGAACATCTGCAATTAACAAATATGTAGGTGCTTTTTGGTGATGAATTATGGTGCAAATTAGCCACATGTGGGGTTATAAAAAATTGAATATGCAGGTACTGCTTTTCAAGTTTATACTATTTTATAGTAGGCTTTTACTTTATGAGTTAAGATAATGTATAAATGTAGATAAGCATAGATACAGATATGTACATATATTTGCATACATATATATAAGTATGTATTTATAAATTCTATATGAGGCAATATGGTATTATAGATGGAGGCCCTTGGACTGAGAGAGACTTTAGTTCAACTTCAATAGAACCAGACTTTAATCTCAGTTCCTTCTCTTAAGGGCACTAGGAAGTTCCTACACAGATAAAGTGGATCAGAACTTTTTTTTACAATAGGTATACTTGTCATTTGAATAGAGATTGCAAACTGTTTATATGGAAAATATGTGTGAAAAAATTAAAAATTCTTTGCATCTACCACTAGAATAAACTACTAAGAATTGTTTGAAATAGCTAAGTCACCAGTTGGAATTATTGTTATAAAATTTAATCTATAAATTATAAAATTTCACACCATGAAAACTACTTTTATTTTATCTTTTACCTTTTTTATTATCTTTTTATCTTTATTTTATCTTTTAATTTTCCATATTATATTGTTTCTTTAGAACATGTCTAGATTCTCAATTCAAAGAAACAATAACATCAGTAAACTTCAGAATTATTGTTATATTATTATGTAAATTTAAACTATATGAACTTGAAGTCAAAATTATTTATTCTGTTAATAATGTTTAATACAGCCTAAGAAGAAAGCATTCAACTTGAAATGGGAGACCTCCCTCTGTTTGCTGCTTTAGACACTTAATCTGTAATACTAATCAAGTTGTATAATTTTTATCGCCTTCAGTGATAATATAATATTTCTCATCTATAAAATAGGGATAATAATACTAGCACTTACCTCACAGGATTGTGGTAACTGTGAAAGTAAGTGTAAAGTTCTTTGAAAACTTTTAAAAAACTTGTAAATGTAAACTATTATTATGAGTACATTTGAAAATGTATTGTATCTTCATACTGTCATTACAGTTGCTGGTGTACTGTGTTATCACTGTCAGTCTTTTTCTTATTAATATATATAGTGGCTTAAATGCAGTATGAAGTATTTTTTAATAAATAGAAATTGCTTGTTCCTGGAGATTTGAGTAATTTAAGTGACCTTAAATATGATCTAGTCCAATGCTCATGTTATATATAAAGAAGTTTATGCCTAGACATTTTAACTTCCCCAAAGTCATACCATTAGTGGCAGATCCAACATTCCTGGCATCCAAAGTCATAGGTTTGCGTTACTTTCCACTAAACTATATCTTCATAGTCTTATTTTCTCTAGATTTATTCGTAAAAGGTTATATTTCCTGAGAATGAGTTGATAACTTCATAGCATTAAAAAAAAAAAAATTGTGTGTAAAAAATTCAAGTTGCCAGTGTGATCAAGTCAGAGGCAGAGAATATGACTTGGAAGGTAATTATGTAAGTGCACACAAGTAAATATATGTTCATTTATTTAATGTAACCATAAACTTTTTTTAAAAAATTCTGTCTGTAGAACAAGCCACAGAAGAGAGGGAATATAATTCCCATGGACTGGTAGAATCGGAGAATGGAAGTGCTTTGAGATCAGATGACATTGAACTAGATTCAGAAGCGGAACTTATGAGAAGTATGGGGCTACCCCTTCAATTTGGAGGCTTATCTGCTCACAAGAATTTTGAGGTAAATATTAGATTATTTATTTTCTTTACTTCTGGTCATAAACATGAGGCACAGAATGGAATAGTGAATTTTCCTCAAGTCTTTTTATAAACACTTATTGTCTACTTGTACAAGGCATTGTACTAAGCCCTGGGGATATTTAAAAAAATAAGACAAGACAGTCACTTCCCCTAAGGAATTTACAACTTAATGGAGAACACTACACACAAAAGGAAGCTGTGGTACCAGGAGATGGGGACCTGATGAAGAAGTCTAGAGGAATGCAGTTGGATGTGAAATGAAGTAGTTGTCTCTTAGAAAGGTTTTGAGAAGAAATCTCCAATCAAAGGGAAAGCTTTAGGAGTAGGAGTTAGAGGGTCCTGATTAAGTGTGAGTTCCAGAGCTAAAATAATCTTCCAGAGTAAAAAAGATTTTTTGGCTTTTTTTTTTTTTAATTTTCGTAGTTTTATTTAAATTAAGCCCATAAGTAATTAACAATGATTTTTACAGTATAAAATGTCTTTATCATTTCTAAACAGAAACATGTTAAAATTTTCATAATAAAATTGTCATTTTTCACTGTTATTTAGGTATCCATGAATTCCAGAAATAAAAAAACTAAATTTAAAAAGAAAAAGAAAAAATCTCAAAAGAAATACTCAGATGAAATTCTACAAGAATCCTGGAAAGAGATTCATGAAGATGATGACCACTTAATATCAGATGATTCATCTTTAGCTTTTGAGCAATATGAAGAGACCAAAACATGTGAACTTCAAAATGAGAAAGAAGTAGAAGATGGAAAATTATCTACTGAAAATGTATCATCTCCAAAATTAGAGATTACAGAGAAATGGCAAAAGTATTGGAGTGAGTATGGAGAAGGATTGTTATGGCAGAGCTGGCAAGAAAATCACCCAAGTGAAATATTGTCTACTGAACCTTGGAATTCTCCTGAGACAAAGGAAAAATGGGAACAGCATTATAGTCATGTTTACTGGTATTATTTGGAACAGTTTCAATATTGGGAAGGTCAGGGATGGACTTTCGATTGTTCACAAAGTTGTGATATGGATAATTGTATGTCCAAAATAGAAATGGATAAGAAAGATAATAGTAACATTACAAGGGGATCATTATTGGACTTCGTTTCTGTAACTAAAAGGAGTGAGGACATTTATAAAGAAAGTACAAATGATAAGCATCATGAGGAAATACTTGATGGAATTAGCAATATAAATCTGAATTCAGTGGAATTAGAGAATGACAGCTTAAACTTGGCTGTAAATTGTGGTGATTACCAATGTCTGGGTGAAGTTAACAGTGAACAACGGAGAACTCTTTCCAATGAATGTGAACCATGTGATGGATCAACCAAGAAAAGGAATTTGTCAGGAAATAAAAGTGCCGGCCAAGCAGGTCAGTGGATAATTAGCTAAAAAGTAGATTTGTCAAATGAACACATGTAACACAAGAATTGACCATGAAAATATTATTATGTAGTTTAAAAATGGTAACTATTACTCTTTCTGAGAAACAGTTTAATTTTTCATTGCTGTGTTAACCATTGTTTTTCCTTTTTTGGCAGATTGAAGTATATATTTTTTAATTTATTTAAAACTTAAATACAAACTAGAAAAGGAAAGAAATTGTCATGTACAGAGCAAAACATGAGAGCATTCAAAACATGAAAAAATAAATTTCTGTTTCAAGAAAGCTTATATACTACATATTGTGTTCAGAGCTTCCCATCTTTCCTTTGCATCCTTGAAATATCATTTTTTATAAACTAAAACAAAGTTTGTAATGATTTCCTATTTCTACTTTTATCACCTTTAAGAAACAAATATTGCTATCTCTTTGAAGGTCCAGTTTATTGTAACCTAGGAATAATGCAATTTATGTATATCAATATTAGACCTCATGGTTGGGAGTTAAAATATAGAGAGATCTGGCCTTGAAGTACAAAAGACCTGGATTAAATTACCAATAATCTCTTACTAGCCACATCTAATAGCCTTTTGTCAGTCTTTGTCCTTGATCTGACAGTAACATATGACAACTGAAACATCTCCTAGGTACTGTTTTCTCTCTAGGCTTTTATGATTCCTTTGGTTCTCCTTATTTGTCTGATTATTTCTTCTCAGTATCCTTTAGTTAGTGTTCTTCATTTATGTCACTGACACTTCACTGTGGCTGTCACTCTATTTTGGACCCTCTTTTCATTGTATACAATCTCCCTTTGTGATCTAATCAGCCCATGTTGGATCAGTTATCATCTTTTATGTACCTGATTTCCAAATCTATATTTTTCCCTACTCTTATTTCCCAAGTTCCAATTCTATATCAGCAATGGTCTTTTGAACATCTCAAACTGATTATCTTATAAGCCATTGCAAGCAGAACTTAAAATCTTTCCCTCCAAACATTTTAGTCTTTTCTATTATTGTCAGGGCTCCACTATCCTCTAGGGTTAAGTAAATTTTTGATTCCTGATCTCATTTGATTCACAAACAGTCCATTGTTAAATATTTTTGTTTCTATTTTCATAACATTTGTTATGTGCCCCCTTCTTTCCATTCACATAGCCACCACCATAGTTCAGGACCTCATATCCTCTCATCTGAACTATTACAGTAGCTTCCTGCCATAAATCTTTTTAGTACATCCTCTACTCTGTTACTAAGGTAGTTTTTCTAAAGCCGACCCATGTCTGACCGTGTTACTTTTGTGCCTAGTAAGCTTCAGCAGCTGTAATTACTAACAGAATTAAATATAAAGTTCTCTTCTTGGCATTTAATTTGGTCTTTTTGATCTTCTGATGCTTTACATCTTTCCTGTATATATCTTGCATATGCCTAATTATTTTCATGGTATCTCCCATTTTAGAATAGAAGCTTCTTGAAGGCAGAGACTTGGTTTTGAAGGCGTTTTTAAATTTGTTTTAAAATCTGTTGGTATCCACAGAATTTGGCATAATACCTGGCATTTAGTAAGTACTTAAAGTATTTTTTGATTGCCATTGGCTTTGTGACTTGAGGAAAGTCACTTAATTGTTCCGGCGATTTTCTAAGATTATAATTTGCACAATGGTTGCTAATAATCTGATCTATTCAGTAGAAGAAATTGTCTCATTAAAAGTTCCCTATACCAATGAATTCATAGGTTCCCCCCTCCCCAAAAAAATAGTAAATGGTGACCCTAAATCTCAAGAGACACCAGAATCCCCTTCTTACTAGGATGAGCCATTCAAGTAGGATTTTAGAGTAGAAAGATAATAATATCTTAGCATAAAAATCTCATAATTAAAAATGAATAATTATGAGTAAGTTAAAATCCTAGCTCATCAGCTTACCTCTTATATGATTCTGAGGAAGTCACTTTATGTCTATATGCCACAGGTATGAGGAAATTGGTCCTCTAAGACCCCTTTTGCAGTTCTTAATATGTGACCTGTTAATAATGCACTGCCTGTGATCCAATCATTAAAAATGATTCAAAACAAAACTTATAGCTTTCATGTTGGTTTTGTTATCGATGATAAGATTGTTATAATTCATACAGGAAGTGGGAGGATTGACTTGGAAGATCTCAAAAGGGTAGCCTCTTAATTCTTAGCCATGCAAATTGATTTTAAAATATTTTCCATTGGAACAACTTGTAAACTATTTTATATTAGCATAAATGTTCTTGATTCAAGATGCTTATCATAAAAACAGGTTGTCAGCCTTCTTCTTATATATGAGTATTTCCTAAAGAATTCATGATTACTTTTGATACCATTGGCAAGATGAAGGAAACAAGTAGGAGGGGAAGAGAAGAGGGATATTCTTGTCATAAAGATTGACATCATTGTCCTTTCAGCTGACAACGTCCTCAATGTAGAGAATGTCTAAAAACATCTGAATTCCCTGAGACCTAGCTTCAAGTGTTAAAGTTAGATTTAGTTTGGTACCTTTGAATACAGTTCTGATATACCAAGATTTTTTGCCCCCAACACCACTCCCAGAATGAACCTAGAGATGTTCATTCAACCTGAACATTCATTTTTTGATTCCCAGGTAATATTGAGCAGTGGGAAAATCTGGTCTTTGATCTCACTTCTGTCCCTTTCTCTGTGTGTGACCATAGACAAATAACATTATTTCTGTGAACCTTGTTTTCCATCTATAAGATGATAATATTGTTTCTGTGAACCTTGTTTTCCATCTATAAGATGACAGCATATGTTTGATTTTAAGGCCGCTGCCAGCTATAAACTGTAAACTTGAATGTTTTTGAGAGTTGCTAAGTATTTATTAAAGATTTGTTGACTGATCAGTGAATTGCTGAAGGAATCATTTACATCAGATCTGGAAATTCTAAACAGCACCTTTTCTCATTTTTCTCTTGCTTTTATAATATAAAATTTCTCAAAAATTTACACTATTTTCTTATTATTAATGTATGATTTATTGTAGTGTGAGAAGAACACTGTGCCTATTGTCAAGATGAGCTGAAACACTAGCTGACTGACCTTAGGCAAGTCACTTAACTTTTGTGTGCCTCAGTTTCCTTATCTGTAAAATGGGGATAGTAGTAGTACCTACCTTTTAGGGTTATGAGTATTATAGTAGGCATCTAAAATAATTCCTTCTTTCAAGGAATTCTTTCCTGGCCTTCCTTAGTCTGGCATGCCATTCTCCTTTCTTGTTTTGGTTAACTATCATATGAATAAATTCCTTCTACTGCAGCACCTTGGTCAGCACCTTCTCTGTAACTTACAGTCTTAGGAAGTTTTCTGGGGCACTGAAATGAAGTGACTGCAAGAAAGACACTGAACCATTTATATCGAATTTGAAAATGACAGAAGAATTGTCAGAACAAGGGCTGAAAAATCTCTCTCTGTCTAGATTCACAGGAGACTTCTGGAACGAGTCCAAACAAAGAAGTGTCATATAGCAACAATAAGGATGGAGATGAGAGTGAGGAGGAGCCACCTGAATACAAACCAGCTAAATTGAAGAGAAGGTAAGTCTTTTCACCAAAAATACTTCCAGAATAATTGTCAATCAGAAAAGCATTAAATAAATACCATTGTGAATTTAACACCTTACTATTTCTGTGTAGGAGAAGTTTTAAAAGTCTCTGTTTTAAGGAGTTTATGTTGTCAGTAGGAAGATAAGATTTATCTTCTGAAAGGAACCTTAGAGAAAATTCACTTTTCTTTGTATTATTTCATTTTAGAGATGAAGTGTTATATTTTTGGATAGTGTTATTTTTTCAGATAAAATTAATAAAAAGAAATGTACCTTCAACTTTAAGTATCACCTGATTGAATCTACATATTTTACCTATAAGGACCAAAGCCCAAGAAGGTCGTAATATACATACTATTTCATACTAGTCTGTATAATGAAGAGGTCAAGAATAGTATAATTTATCCATTGAATATGTAAGTTCTATTGTGTAGAGCATTGTTTTATGTACTAGGAGGGATACAAAGCTTAGAACACACACAGGTTCTCCTTTTACAAAGCTTATAATTTAGTAGAGTTAAAACACACAGAACTATCTGTAATATAAAATATTGAACAGATACATTAGAGAAAGAATTACAGAACAGGAATTAAGTAATCTTAATGGGGGGAAATAGCGATTAAAGAATCAGAAAAGGCCTTAATGACGAAAGTAGTGGTTGAATTAGAGTTCTCATATAGGGATAGTATTCAACAATCAAAAATACGAAGGATGGGAAGGTGGTTGGGGTATGTTTACCATGAATAAAAAACAAATGTTATATGTTTTGAAAAGGACACCAAAAAGCAATCCAGATTTGTTAGAATGTAGAGTATTAGATTACAAAGATTATTTTAGCAATATTATATAAAGATTGAATGGAGTGAAGTAGAGGTAGAAATATCAGTTAAATTATTTATTGTCTAGAGTGGAGAGTGCTGGTAATGGAGACAAGAAATGATGGGATAAAAAAATGGAATCCACAAATTTACTGATTAGATATGAAAAGAAAAACAAATTAATGATGGTATTATACAAAGGGAATTCCAAAGGAAATACAGTTATAAGATCAGTTTCCTCCTTATAAGGAATGTTTTGTTTTGTTTTACAAAGCATTTCATTTTATAATACATTAGTACCATTCAGTGCAGTAAATATAGAGCTAATATCAATCAGGAAGATTAGTGTTCAAATTCCCCTTTTGGCACACACTATGTGTCTCTTACGAGTCTCTTAAGGTCTCAGGCCTTATGCAACTCTTTGATACTATAAGTTGCAGAAAATATAACAATCTGGGGGCATGCAGATAATGCAGCAGATAGAGTACTGGCCCTGGAGTCAGGAGGACCTGAGTTCAAATCCAGCCTCAGACACTTAACACTTAGTAGCTGTGTGATCCTGGGCAAGTCACTTAACCCCAATTGCCTCACACACACAAAAAAAAGAAAGAAAATATAGTCTGCTAGAGGAAGCTAAATGTATTCATAGATATCTGTTTTGGTATCATAATATTCTATACTGCATTTAAAGCTTTACAAAACTTTTCCTTTCTAACAATTCTGTTGAGAAATGCAAGTACAGAAAATGAAAGTATAATCTCTAAGTTACAGGTAGAGGAAACAAGCTCTGAGAAGCAAATTCACTTGCTTAGCATCATATAGCTAGTAAGTTTCTGAGGTGAGATTCAGACCCAAGAATTCTGATTCAAAGTCCAATACTTTGTCCTTTGAACCATGCTGTCTCCAAAGTAATTACTAAACTAAGTTTCTTGAGTGCTTCTGATGGTTGAAGTTAATCAAGATCTTAAATTTCAGATAAGTGGATTATTATTGTTATTCCTAGATTTTACTGCTTGTATTCTTTTCCCCCCCCCCCTTAGCTTTTCCTCTCATGGGTTCATATGTGTAGATTTGAGTTGAGTTTTTTGTTTTTTTATGATTATTATTTTAGTATTTTTTGTTATTAAACTGCTTTTTTATTTTTAAGCAGAAAAAAAGTTGCTTTGAGGTATTATAAATGTTTCTTAGTAGTAGCTTTTCCATTAGAACATTGGGTAAAATTTAGTGAAAGAAGGAACATTATATAGCTTTTGTATATATCTTGATATTAGTATTTTAAGTGATTTGTAAAGTCCTTGTAGATGCTAATTTATATACTCTAAACTGTTAAAAAAAAAAATAATGATGGAAATAATGGAGTTTGTCAGTCAATGTTAATGGAAAATGTTTCTCTTTTTATATTTGTAGCCATGAACTAGATATTGAGGAAAATCCAATTGTGGACTTTGACGACAGTGGTTCTCTCTTGGGATTCCAGCATGGTTCAGGACAAAAGTAATTTTTTACTTGTGATTTCTATATTCTATCTTTTAAAGTTTTCTGTCCATGTTTGATTGGTCAATATTAATGAATTTCCTTACATTTTAGACTTTGTGATTTAAACAATGAATCCATTTAATGAAAATTGATGTGGATCTGAGACCTTCTCCTAAACAAGTTATAATTATTTTTCTTGTCTAACTTTAATTTTGTGGGCTTGTCTTAGGAATTATCATAAGAAAGGTATTAGTAAGTTGAAGAATTCTCTTGACCTCAGATCCACTTGTTTAATACAATATAAGAATGTGGACCCTTTCATATATTATTAATATAATTTTGTGTCTAGAGAGGAATTTCCAGGTCTTTAATGTATTTTGTCAGTAATTCTTGCCCCTTTTTCCGATTATGACTGCTGTGCTAAAAAGGAACCACTTTTAACTCTAGCATGCTTGATCTTAATTTAGATCCTCTTGGAAAGCACTGAACCATAATAGGAAAAAGAAATCAAAATTGTAGTCTTGTACTTGAATATAGTGGTAATAGCTACTTTTTATATGATGCTTTGAAGCCACAAATTTCTATAGTGAAAATATTTTCTTTGACACAGGAATTCCATTATAGGGGATATATACTTTAAGAACTTGTTTAAAAAGTCTATTCAAAGGTATGTAACAGTCTTATTTTTAATTGAGAAAAAATAGAATCAATCTGTTGACAGACTGAGATATTAGTGTAGTGTACAGATACACACACATACACCCACATGATTTGGATTTAAGTCTTAGCTCCTCAATTTCTCAACTATGTGACCTTGACCTTGGGCAAATCATTTTCCTTTAGTAAGACTGAGGGAATTGAACTAAGTCATTTTTAAAGATACTTTCTAGCTCATAACATTTTGTGGCTCTCTGAATAATTGTTTGATCAGACACTTGATATCTTGAGCTTTATGTTGACAACTCACCTATAACTAAGTTAAATATGAAAATTATAATGCAATCAAGATGACATGAGAAATATAGAAATATGTATTATAAAGTATTATAAAGAAACAAAAGTTATAAGTGATTACAAGTATAAAAAATATGTACACAATTATAGGGATAAGAGAAAAGAGAGTGGAGAGGAATACAAAACGGTATTAACATAAGTTGTTAATAGAGATCCAATTAAAGTGTTTTAATGTACATAGTTGTAAATCTAAATTTGTGACAAACTACTTTAAATGTAATGCACTCATGTTGTGCATCAAATGTTTTATTAAGCATGTTTTAATGTGTCAAACTCGGCTAGTCATTGCAGATACAAAGAGAAAAACAAAACAGTACCCACCTTCAAGGAGCTTAGATTCTGTAGCGGGAAAACAACCTGTACAAAAATATAAACACAAAATAAATTTAGAGTGATTTTGCATGGGGATTTGAACCTTAGTATCTTTGGGGAAATCTGATAGGCTTCATGTAAGGTGGTACTTGAGCCAAGGCTTCAGAGACCCTAAGCACTTTGTGATATGAGTTGAGTAGGTAGTGAATTTACTGAATAAGGCCTTTGCAAAGACACATCAATGACATCTGGAATGTACAATATTCTTTTTTTTTTTTTTTTTTTTTTTTTTTTTGGAGGGGGGGGAAGGGCGGTTCTCTCAGCATGAAAAATAAGCTAGAATCAGAGGAAGGATTTAAAAGTTGAAGGAGATAATATTTTATTCTAGAGCCACTGCACCTTCTTCATTTGGGGAATGACATGTCTTATACCTCTGTTTAGGAAAATCAGTTTGGCAACCATATGTGGAGGGTGGATGGGAGAGGGGAGGATCTATTTTTACTTGTACTTTAAGGCGTTTCAAGAACTCTTTGAGATGTCGGGATTTTTTTCTCATCTGTAAAACATGGAAATAGACCTCAGATATCACAGCCAGATGTCTGTAAATATAAATGTCCCATTTTTCTATTTAATTTCATTATAGAACTACAGATTCATTTATTCACTCACTATGAACATAACTGCTGGGTGTTAAGGGAACTACAAAAGAAATTTAAGGCATTATCTCTGTCTCCTAGGAAACAACAATAAAATTGGGAAGACAGTATATACACAAAAAGTGTTGAGTAGTATATGATTAGTGCCAAAAAGCAAGAGCAAGAAGTACTATTGGAATTCATAAAAAAGGACCTTGTGAAGAAATACCTGGACCTTAAAGGATGGATAAGATTTGGATAGACAGAAGGAAGAGAGAAACTGACATTAAATGGAAGGTGAACATTTCCTTTGAGTCTCAGCTCAAATCCCACCTTCTGAGGCCTTTTTCTATCCCCCAGCTGCTAGTGCTTTCTTCTCTGGGATGATTTTCCATCTATGCTGTCTCTCTCCCCAAACCTCTTCTTTATTTACTGGCTCTTTTCTTGAATTTGTATGTACTTAGTTTTTTACATGTTGTCTCCTCTTTGGGATTATCTGCTCCATAAGGCAACATTTGGTTTTGTTTTGTTTTGTTTTACTTTTCTTTGTATCAACAGTGTTTAGCACAATGCCTTGCACACAGTAGGGCCTAATAAATACTTTTGATTGAGTGTAAACAAACATTTGTAGTACCTCAAGGATAAATTGTAAACTAAAGTTGACATGTAAAGGTTCCTCTGCCATTAGGACTTTTTTTTTTTTCATATCACATAATTCTTTTTATATACTGTTTCATTTGAACTGGTCTATTTGGCATTCCATTTCCTACCTCTGCACCTTTGTACAGGATGTCACCCATGCTAGCAGTGTAATATCTCCTCACCTCTAGGCTCAGTTCATATCCTAATTTTTATAGGAAGTTTTTTTTCATTACTCTAGTTATGAGTACTAGAATAAAGAAGTACACATTATGAGTGTGTGTATGTATATCTACATATAGATATATACACACACCTACTCACATGCATATTATACATTATGTTACTCAGCAAAATATAAGCTATTCAAAGGTAGGGACCGTTTTATTTTTTGTCTTTGTATCCACAATGTCACCATGTCTTTTAGATCATTGCCATGCTTTGTTCTCTTTGGAACTCAGCAAAAATGCATGTACATGTGAGACAGAATTTACTTACTTAGAGCATTCAGTTACTTCTTTTTGAAATATGCTTATTTCATGCCTCGGGAAACATAACTACAGAATTGCAAAAAGATCTAGTTCAGCTTCATTTAATAAGTGAAGTCTAAGAAAACTAAGTGGCTTGCCCAAGGCCATGTAGATAGTATCTGGCTAAGGTAGAAGGTAATCCTGACTCCTCTGATGCCAAAACTAATGTTCTTTGCACAGTACCAGGTAGCCCTTTGGGGTGAATTTGTTCATTCTGTCATTTTCAGTCAATGAAGCTGCTAATCCATGTATAAAAAGTTTACCTGGCTCATCCTTGGAGTCAGGAAGATCTGAGATCAAATTCATTCTCAGACACTTACTGTGTGTGATCCTGGGCAAATCACTTCACCTCTATTTGCCTTAATTTATGGAAGGAAATGGCAAACCTCTCCATCATCTTTGCCAAGAAAATTCCATGGGTACTATGATCCATGGGCATCTTGAAGAGTTGGATACAACCAAACAACTAAATGAAAACAACTACAATTATTTCAAAGTAAAATAGGAGTGAATATTAGAAGTAGATTCACAGCAGGATGAATCTAAATCACTTTAGATTTATAAAGCTGTCTTTCAATAAATAAAAGCTGTCTTTCATTTAATATTTATTCATAGATCATTTACTCATACAGAGAGATGAAAGAGTAGGAAAGTCTAGAACTAAAGAATACAAAACTATGAGAAATTTTAGAAGAGAAAATATTAATAGTTTAAACACTTTAGTGTTTATACACACATACATTTTGTATGTACACATGTATATGGTATTCCAAAAGACTTAGTTTAAAGATTTTAAACTGCACTAAGACTTGAAACACTATGTATACACATACGTGTGCATTTATATGCATAATATATGTATAATCTTAATCCCTGAGTGATAAGGAAACTAATACTCTGACTTGCCTATTCATTAAAAAAATAAACAACCCCAACATAATTTTTAGAATACATATGTTCTAATGGGGGGAAATGGGGAGAATCATTAATTCAGGAGAGCCTTGATACTGTCAATTTTATATAAATTTTCACAGTTGTGTTAAAATGATGACTTCTGATAAGTTATAGTGAAGGAATGAACACCTCTGCCAAGTCATAATTTAGAAATTCAAAACAACTACAAGATGGTAAATAATTAAGAAAAGAGCCAAAAAGCAAAAGGGGGAAGGCAATTAAAATCTTCAGGAAAAAGTCACCTCATAGAAAATAGAAAAATAAATTTTAAAACTACACAGAATTAGGAAGTAGCACAACTTCAGTAAGATTTTAGACTTTTACAAATAGCAGCAGCAAAGTACAAGGGTAAAATTCAGTATGAAGAAACAAAATGTAAATGTATTTCAAGAAGTAGTGCAATAAATTTTCCTGAATATAATGACAACAGAAGGCAAAATGTAATTTCATAGAACTAGGAATATATTTTCCCTTTATTCCCAGTTTAATTCACACAAGAATATAGAGTTTACAAAAAGACATCAGACAAAAAGACAATCAGAATCAGATAAAAAGAATCAGAAGCAACCAGTAAAGACTAAATCACATAAATAAAAAACTAACTTTTATAATAACAAAAGATTTCTCATCCAGAGTAAGACATGAAAGTAAAAGCTGGGGTGTAATTTAGTTTAAAAAAAAAAAAAAGAAGCTAAGATTTATTTATTTAGCAAAATGAGCATATTGTTAGTAAGTTGAGTTTTTTAAGTGTAAACAGAAATGATAGACCTTAATGCAAAGAAGCCAAGAACATATCAGGGCCTTTGACAGGGAAACCAACTATGAAGTAGAAACATAACAAGGTGAACAAATCTTTAAAGCTAGGAATTAGAAAAATGTGACTCAAAATACATAGAATTTTAGATGTCACTACTCTCTGGGTTAATCTCTTTAGAGGGAGAATTTACCCTCTGTCCAGGCAGCCCATTTCATTTTTGACAGCTCCAATTATGAGGTAGTTTTTTTTGTGTTAATGTTTTTGTAATTTACATTGATTGTTCCTAGTTCTGCCCTGTGAAAAACTCTCCCTTTTCTACATGATAGTTCTTCAAATATATGAAATTTTTCATAAAGTGTCCTTTTCAGGCTAAACATTCAAAGTTCCTTTAACCTATTCTGTGTTAAAAGTAGTTAAGCCTTTCCCTAACTGCTTTCCTTTGGAGGATCTCCAGTTTATTACCATCCTCAAACTGAAACCAGTCCCCCTCAAAGTGGTCTGATTAGGATTGGGAACTGAGAAACTTTGCTTATCCTAGAAGATAAGTTTCTTTTTACATATTGGGAAGTATAGATAGGCTATTGTTGATTTGATGTTCCACCTTTTAAGGACACTTGAAATTAGTGGCTAGGAATTGAGTGAGAAAACTCCATTTTAGGGAAATACTTTCGAAGAAAGGTACAAAAGTAATTACATAATTAATGTGGGTACTGCAGATAAAAATGATGGAATGGAATGAGCTGTTATAAGGTACAATCAGTGCTACAGAATTAACGAAAGGCAAAAAGTTTTGAGAACGATCTCAGGATCATTGTTTTTCTTTTACTAATCTGATGGGAGAAACAGTAAAATACATAGTCAAGAATTTATACTGTTCTGTTAATCTTAGACTGGTTAAAAAAAAAAAGAAAAAAGCACAACTATGTAACAAGTATTATAGTGAAACCCAAACAAAAATTACAACTTGAATATAAATGGATTTAATTTATCTCTATAAAAGAAGCTGGTTCCAAAATAGATTAGAAAATAAAATTTAGCATTGTTATTAAAAGGAAACACACCTAAAGTATATATAAAACTATACATCTAAAACAAGAGAATGGAGTAAAATTGATTTGCTTCATCTTTCTACAAAGGAGTTATACTAATTTTTATAGTAATACTGAAGTGAAAATAGTTTTGAAATTGGTAAACTATATCATACTCCTTAGTGACATAAACAGAACTGCAAGTATAAAATATATATGTACCAAATGACTTAATAACTAAGTATTTAAAGGAAAAGCTTAATTGTTTAAAAAATTTTTCACATTATAAAAAAAAACAAAAACACGAGGAGTAAGGGATTCTTGGTCTGATATTGTTATTCAAATTGACAACTAAAACTGAAAAACAAGGAGGAACTTACAGATTTAAAGGAAATGTTGAAAAAATATGATTTGACAAGCTTTATATGAAAACAGTTGATTTGACTCTTAGAGATTTTGCTTTTTTCTCCTATCAGTCAAAATAAATGATATCTCTAGGACATAAACAATTCATCTAAAGGAAGGCACAAATCTTAAAATACTTGTTTTACATTCCACAATACAATAAAAATAGTAATAAATATAAACTAAACATGCATACTTTTATAGAACTTTAAAATGATAAATAATAATGTGTGCAAATATGAAGAAAGACCAAATATGGAAAGACTAAAAAACAATTAACAATGATCAAAATGATATAGTTTACCAAAATTGATGGAATGAATGTGACTAACACAATGATCTTGTGTAAATTAATATCTTTAAACACATATTAGTAAAAGGGAAATGGTTTATCATTAAGAGGCAAAGTAAATTAAGGAAAAAGTTGATTTTTCAAGACCAAAAATTTGAAATTATTAGATTAGTTAACTAAAGAAGAGACCAACATTACCAAAAAAGAACTAATTACACTAAAGGGAAAGGAAATAAAGAAAATTTGATATAATTATTGTTATGTTACTATAAAACTAAATAGAGTTGAGATTGATGAAGAACAATAAAGTTACACTGATTGGGAAAAATCTTATTAGCAACTAAGAACTATCTATAAACCAGTATTCTGGTAAACAGGTTTTACCAGAAAAAAAATAAGTTGGATTTTTACCAAGAATGTCAAAGTTTTGACATGTATTCAAAGCAATAACATTATTTGATGATGTCAGTAAATACATTTAAAGTTTTCAATAACTTACAATACTCATTAACATTGAAAAGTATATGAATAGAAGGACCTTTGCAATGCATTACAAGATATCTTTCTAAAATTAAAAACTAGCAATATCGGAGAAATACTAGGAACTAATGTGATGACTAAACTAAAAAATACCAATTGTCTTCATTGTTTCTTGAAATAATAGCGATAGCACCAAGGCCAAAAAAAAAAAAAAAAGGAATTAGCAAAGAGTAGGCAAGAATGAATATTTCTCTGGATAATAAGTGAGCTGAGTGTTTGAATAGGAATGAGAAATATCTGGGTTCAGTTCCCACCTTGGCTACATAATAGTTCTATTATAGGTGAATTACTTCTGATTCTTAGTTTCCTTATGTGTAAAATGAGGGTGGTGATACCAGCAATACCTACTTAGAGAATGATTAAAAGGCCACAAAAATCTTCAATATAAACAATTGTTTAGAACATATCTATTCGAATATTTATGGGTTTTAATCTGCTAACACATTATCCCACACTGATGAAATCAGATCCTTCATTTACAATTGGAAATAGAATATCATAAATTAGGAAGATTGCAAATAAATATAGTGACATATTATGCAGTGAAGCAAAGAATGAAGTAAAGGAAAACTATTGCAATAGTAGCAAAACTCTGATTAAATAAAATCATGGTACTGCCTTGTTAAAGCTAAGGCATACAGGCTTCTTATTTTAAAGAACACTACATAATAAATTTTTACAATTTTTTTGGTATTGTTTGTAGAGATATATTCTGATTTGTTATAACAAGATAATTAAGGATGAAATTTTTTTTTACTTGAAAATTGTGCAACATTGCTATATAGTTTAAATAGTTACATGTGCTAAATTATTTATTTGCTTGGTCTCGTAGTAAAGTTTTTTTTTCAGAGGTGGAGGTTATGTCAGCATGGTCTCTTTTCAGAGGTCTTTTCTTTAGCATGGTCCCATTCAATGGGAGTAATCCTCCTAAGGTTGTTATGAGGATCAAATGAGATAACATTTCAAAAACATGTTGTAAATTGTAAAGCACTACATAAATTCTAGCTACTATCATAATGTCTGTCACTGCTCATTTCAGATTTCATATACTTAAGATGATCACTTTGAAACTGGGAGGAATCTCAGAATCTATCAATTCCAACTTCCTCATCTTGTAGTTAAAGAAACAAATTCTCAAAAATCAGATGATTTACCCAGGGTCACACCAGGTTATAAGTGGTAGAAACTAAATTTGAACTTAGTTTATCCTCTGATTTCAGAGGTAATACTGTTTCTACTGTTATCATACTAACCTCTTGAAGAATTGAATACCTTTTCACAACAGAATCTAAAATTGCTCTTTAACCAAATTCAGAATATTAAGTTTCATAAGATATAATTTATGTCAAATTTATTGAGTTGTATTCTAACTTTTTTATAATAGTAAACTGATTTGGTCTGAATATGACTCAACTCTAAAATATCTTTTTAAAAGGAAAAATAAATATATACCAAATAATAAAACTGATTATTAATAACATTTGATACCAAATAATAAAACTGATTATTAATAACTTTTGAAAAGGAAATGGTAGTCTACATTAAATCACTGTAATATATAGAAGGTTCAAATTAGCTGAAATCAGTTAGCATGTATTTATTGAATGTATGATTTGTGTTTTGACCTCTATTATGGTCTTAAAGAAATTTTAAGATAACACGTGGAGCAGTGATAAATAAAATAATGATCTTTTCTTAGAAGTGTTAAAATAAGTATATTGGTATTCTAGGATTAGAGGATTCAAGATATCCTAGAATTTCAGAGAATTGATCATTTAGGGGAGGAAAGACCAGAGAAAAGCAAAATCTCAAATATTTTGGATGAATGGAAATTTACTACATCTGTTTTGTGACATAAGATTAATTTTACTTGAAGAATTTTGTAACAACTTGATAACTTCCTGGGTTTTTGCGAAACCAGATTTGAATATTGGTGCTATAGGGCAAAATGTTTAAATATGTCTTTACACTAAAGAACTGTAGAATTTTGCTGTTAATGAGTTTTGATATTTTGATTGCACCTTTTTTTTTTTTTTTTAAGGGCCATGATTAGTCCTCCAGCTTAGTTCTAGGTATTATTAATATTCCAACTTGCATATTTAATTTTACTTTTTTTTTTTTAATCAACAAACTGGACCTTAAAAACAAATTGAAACCAATGAGTCTTGTTTGCATTTTTAATATTTTTAGGTATTGTCTTATTTAAAAAACAAGAATAAAAAACAAAACTGCTACTTCTGGTAAAATGAGATACAATATTTAAAGGGCTTTGGAAATATTAAAATATGACAAATGTTAGCTATAAGAAAAATGCCGATAGAAAAAAAGTTTTTAGTTAAATAGTTCCTATGTATTATGTCTTAATATAAACTCTTAACCAGCTAATGTCCTGATTTTTATTTGCAGATATGGTGGAATTTCAAATTTTAGTCGTCGAAAAGTTAAGTACATACAGAAAGATGTGAAACATAAAACACAATTTCTAGACATGCGCAGACAAGTAAATGCAAAAAACAAACATATCTTCTTTCCTGAAGAGTCAGAAAGATCGTCTTCCCGGAAGAGTAAGACTTTGAGTAAGGTATAACTAAATTGTGATTTATACAGCTAGATTATCTATCCAGTTATTTAGACTTTCTTTATTTCTATAAAAGGTGTTTTGCATCTTAATGTGTGGGTTGGTCCAGGACATCTTTTGAGTAATTTATTCCCAGTTTTTTGTTTTGTTTCCCCTATGTTCAGTCTGACTTGTTTGCTATTAGGAAGATTAATCCAACTGTCAGTGATAATAGTCTTGTAAAAAGAGATAAATTCTGAGCTTGAGACTTAAAAGAGTTTACCTTACCTTGTCTTTTATTAGTTTCTAGAAACCAGTACTCATTTAACTTACCATATCACTGATTTCATTTTTTAAATCAGTCAATAAGCATTTATTATTAGTTAACCTACCATATGCCAGCACTGTGTTAGGCGTTGTGGATGCAATGCTTTATCCCTGCTTCCATTATACCAGGAAATATGTAGCTGCATAAGTGATTACAAGAGATTACATGAAATACCCAAATTTTGTCATATTATCTTTGATAGTAAGACATTTTACATCATTTCTTTCTAGGATGAACGAATGAATATAAAACCATTTAGTAAGCACTCAAAATACTTGTGGAAAGGTTGAGCCATTCTTTGTTCTTTAGGAATTATTAATCTAATAGAAAAGACAGCTCATATAGGAGGCTACATTTTAGATAGAAAGATCGTTAATGATTTATAATGCATCTTTAATAATGTTTTAAAATTAAAACCTTATTTCCTTATGATATAGAATCATTTAAGTACCAAGGACTGTGTTAATAAGAACTTTATTTCCTTGGTCTTCAATAACTATGGCTTCTGAGGAAATGGGCTGATGGGTCTGCCAAAGCAGTTTTCAGATCGCATCTCCACAGGGACTTTTCCCTGTATGATTGCTGTAGGAGTAGTGCTGGGCTCAGAGTCCTGTGCTATTTCCATTGGGACCTCAGGGAAGGTAGTAGTTAAAATGATGGCAGTGGTTTGACTTGTCTGCTTCCTTCTTCATCCCTTGCTGGTTTGCCTGTCCTGCACTTAGTGAGCTGGTCATTAATTGGTGGTGATCACTGGCCTCTTATGCATAGGGATGATATCCCTGAAGATCTGGGGTGAAGGATGGGGTAGAAGTGGATAGGATTGGAAACCAGGCTGTTGATGGGCAATAAAACTGTTACATGTCTTTAAGGGGAGGGGAAAAAAAAACCCTTAGATGTCCAGATCTTCCTGTCACATCCTTGTGTACCAATAAGAAGCAAGATGGCGCTATATAATTACTCTATAGTCAGTTTTCTTCATAATAAGCCATTTTAGCAACTCAGATTTAGCAACTAGAGATCTGTAATGAGTCACAGTGGGTTCAAGGTTACTCAGAATTGCTTCAGTGGATTGTTGTATGAATTGGTGTTCACTTGTCTTTAAATATTCATTTTAGAATTCTTTACTATAGTGGGCAATTCAAATATCAGTAATGAAAAATAAAATGTTCTATGTATGGTTGAATTACTGTAATTATATCTTTATAGTATGTTTGTGACAAAATTGCAGGTGGAAAAATTCCTCAAATGGGTTAATGAACCAGTGGAGGAGATACCATCACAGGACCCTCAAGATGATGCACAAGAGACTTGTACAAGCAGTGATTCAGAAGAACAAGAAAGATCTGTTAAAAAAAAATATGATGACCCTTTTGAGATCAGTAATCTGGAACCTGAAAAGTGTGATGTATCTTCTTCAAACAATGAATTTGAAATGGAAAAAAATAAAGAAGACAACAAAACAACTGTAACAGAACAGAAATGTGTTTCTGAAAGGCAACTGATTACTCTAGATATTCCAGATTATCTGCAAGTAGAAACAGATGGTAAGAACAAATATACTCGTTTGTAATAGATTTAGTAAATATTTTACTGTGCTATCCCAAGAACTGATATTTTCATTCATGTGGGTACTCCTTGCACCAGCACAGTTCATAACATAAGCCATGGATTATCTCTTCTTTGTGTTTGAGTATTGGAGGTGGATAAAATACTTAAGACAAACATATTTCCCTAATATTCACTTTTTTTTTGGTAGCAACTTATCAATCAGTAAGCATTTATTGAGTGTCGACTATATTCTAGGCACTGTACTCAGCTTTGGAGATATAAAAAGAATCAAAGAGAATCCCTTCCCTCAAGGAGCTTACAGTCTAATAGGGGAGATAAAAGGCAAAGAAATACACAAACAAGTTATACAGAGGATACATAGGAAATAATTGAAAGAGGGAAGACTTTAGAATTAAGAAAGCTTCCTTTAAAAAGATTTTATTTGGAACTAAAAAAAGCCAGTAGGCAGAGATAATAAGGAGGAAGAGCATTCTAGGTATGGAAGACAAGCAGAGAAAACATCCCAGAGCTGAGGAAAGATATATGTGGAACAGCAAGGAGGCCATTGTCATTTGATCAAGAAGTATGTAATGGTTAGAAGACTGCAAAGATAAGAGGGAACTAGATTTTAAAGGACTTTGAATGCCAAACAGGATTTTGTATTTGATCATGGAGGCAATAGGGAAAGCTATAGTTAGATCAACATAATATGGATAAAGCTCCAGCAGGATCACTGCCTTTTTGGTTTTCTTTATTTAAAAAAAATGAGGGGAAAAAGTGAAAATAGATGCTTATTAGCTGATGTTGGTAAGAATTGTTACTCTGTAGTCTTCACTAAGCCTTCTTTGGGACAAATGAAAATGGTAACACTGGCAAATAGTAAAATCTGTCATGCTTTTTTTTTTTTTTTCCTATTTGTGAAAGTTTAGTTTTTTTAAGAAATTATTTTAAAGAAGAAAAACAAGGAGAGGAAAAAAAAAAGTAGGGCTTCAGTTAGCAGTGTGCTTTATCCATAGTTTTCTACCTCTGCATTTCAAGAATTTCTTGATTCAGCTCTAAAGCTAACTCTGTTGTTATAATTATATATAACAACAGTCTGATTATTTGTTCCATCTACATTTTGACAATAATTATGTATGTTGTTTACCTGATTCTATTTTACATTGCTTTGTATCAGTTCATATAAATCTAAATTTGCTGTTCTGATTTTTTAATATTTTTATGTTTTTATGATGTATTCTCCATTATAATCATGGCTATGTTTTGCCTAGACTTTCCCCAAATAATGGGTAGTTCTTTACTGTCATGAAAGGTTAGCTTTGACTATATTTTGTTTGTTTCTGTTTTTGACCTCAGTAATCAAGTCATGTCACCAAGCATTTATGAAATACCTCCTATATGTAGCAGGCACCATGCTGAAGATAGAGTATATGCCTAGAAGTGGAATCTCTCATCAGAAGATGTGAACATTTCAATCATTTTAGTTTAGTTTCATTTCAGAAATGTTAGATCAGTTCACTGCTCAGCTAATCATGCTGAGCTCTCTATGCTAAGCTTTCCAACACTAGGAATACCAAAAAAAAAAAAAAAATCTGTTTAGCAATATACATTCCTTCCCTACGATGCCTTATCTATGTCCTCCCACAAAAACTTTACAAAAGATACAAAATCATACAAATACACATGTTGTTTATTCAAGATAACCAAGGAGAGAATTAATTTGCCTTAAGTTAGTTAAGGAAAGCAGATTTTATTTTTTATAAACAGTAATATAATAAAGATACTTTTGTTCTATTACTTTGGATTGTTCTCATGTGCTATATTTGTCATAAATGGCCTTTTTGAATTTTTTTTAATATTGTGGATAATTTTGCTATAGTTGAAGCAAAGAAGAAGAAAAAGAAAAGCAAGAAAAAGAACAAAACTCAAAATCCCCTTCCTCCAGAGATTGCTGCTGTTCCTGAGCTGGCCAAGTATTGGGCACAACGATATAGATTATTCTCACGTTTTGATGATGGGATCAAATTGGACAAAGGTAAAGTAATGATGAATTGATAAAATGTAAAGATTCAGATTGATGGTTTACTTTATTGTATCATTTATTTACAATGTTGTTTCTGTTTTGTTTTTGGTGAGGCATTTGAGGTTAAGTGACTTGCCCAGGGTCACACAGCTAAGAAGTATTAAGTGTTTGAGGCTGGATTTGAACTCAAGTTCTCCTGACTTCACAGCCACTGTACCATTCTAGCTGCCCCTATTATGTTTTTAACAAAATACAATGACATTAAATAGAACATATGATCATCCTCACCTTCTATTTTGTTCTTTTTTGTTCTGGACCTGTGATTTCTTTGGAATGAGGAAAACTCCCATAACCAATGTGAGAATTGCTTGACAACAGTCATTTGCATGATTGAGGGAAAGATTAAGAAGTATTAGTTCATAGAGCTATGATTATCAAAGGCAAGACTTAAACCCAGTTGTTCTTGACTCTAAGTCCATCACTTCAGCTACCCTGTCATTGCCTCTTTTTGCTGGTACCTAGTTAACTAAACACTGAAAATGTTGAGTTCAAAACTTGATGACTTCCATCATAACCCTGAGCAGTCAAGCAAATTATTGTGCACTTGAATGTTTATTACCTAAAAATTGTAGCTTGTTTTCTGTCTAAATAAGAAATTGTTTTAGGATCAGAGATATATAGATAGATAGAGCTATCTATACATACACACACACACACACACACACACACACACACACACACCCCTTCAGAAATCACAGGTATCAAAATAAATGTTTTATTTATAGAAGTTTCCTAAAAAGTCCCAAATCCTCTTAGCAGTGACTTTGAGGCTGTGTGTTTGTGGTATGGGAGAGGAGATATTGAGGAGGAAAGTTTATATGTTAAAAGGGTGGTTTTGTAGGAATTGATTACTCTGTTTATAAAGCTGATAGTGTCACTGCAAAACAAGAAATTTAAAAGATTCTGTAAACGTAAAAATAAAATGCAAATCTGAAACTCAGAAAAATTGAATTCCAGCCCAGACCTTGATAACTATAACTTATTTCATTTGGCTTTGAGTTTTTTCCATTTAAATGTCTTCTCAGTACTCTGCGTCTTACAGTAATTCATCACAAAATTCATACTTTGTGAAGTTATTTTTAACTGTATGCTTATGCTTCACTGGTTTTCTTGTTGTTTTGCACAACTTGACAAGAACTATTTTTCCCCTTTAGAGGGCTGGTTTTCAGTTACACCTGAGAAGATTGCTGAACACATTGCTGGGCGTGTCCAGCTGTCCTTCAACTGTGACATTATAGTGGATGCATTTTGTGGAGTTGGAGGCAATGCCATTCAGTTTGCCTTAACAGGAAAAAGAGGTAACTAATTACTAGACAGAAAACCATCTCTGTGTGTTTGCTGCAAACAGTTCAAATGTAGGCAGCTTTTTTTACTCTTTGTCTCATGTGTTAGTCTGCAATGCTAACAGTGAAGCATATTTTTAAACAGTAAAAATATTTGCAACCACTTTTAACCAAAAAAGCCATGTTGCTACCAGATGCTTTGTAGAATCTAAGTATAATAAAATATTATTATTCAGAAATTCAGTGTCTTAAAAGTTGCATTCATGCAAAGCATGATCATTCATCCTTGACACAAAAAAATAGTTTGTTTAAAACAATACTTTGTTATTTAAGCAAAAGATGAACCGCCTTAAATGTTTATTAAGTTTAGGTGGTTTTATAAAGGATAGATAGTAGCATAGCTAGGAAAATATTTGTTAATTGTCTCATGTCTCTGTAAAGCAATAAGAAGACTTAGATGGGATTTCATAAGGGAGTCAAACCAATAGTGTATAAAGCAATAGGCTTTTGTTATCTTGTCTTTCATTCACACAAGGGATGGCTTTTAAAACCTAAAATAAGACAGGTCACGGAAGAGGCTTTGGGAAGCAGGAGTAATAAGGGAAGGAGGATTTCATGCAAAGGGCATCCCTGAATCTCAATCATGAATGGAGGTGTTTCTGTTGAGATCTTAGTTATCACAATCACCATGATCTGACCAAGATTCCTGGAAAAAGAGGGGATCTTGGTACACCCAAGTTCTTTGTCATTTCTTCTCAATGCAGGGATGCTGAAGTTTAATAATATTAATTAGCATTTACATGACACTGAAGATTGCAAAACACTTTTTAACAGTTTTTCTTGATCCTTACAACAACCTTGTGGGACAAGTGCTCTTCTCCCCATTTTATAGATGAGGAATCTCAGCCTGAGAGAGAATAAGTGACTTTCCCAGGATCACACACTAAGTGAGGCATGAGTCTAACTTAAATCTTCCTGACTCTAAGGCCAACAGTCTTTCCACTTTGCAATTTCACACCAATACAGATTACTGAAGTGAAAATCCAGTTTTAAAAAGGTTTTCATAGCTCAGAATGATTTGCTAAGACTCATAAAGCTTGCCTATGGTCTGTTCAAAAGACTGGACACACATTCCCTTTTTCTGCTCTTCTTGAGATTTCTATACTCCAGTTTGTATTCTCTATTTTTTTCCTAGACTCTTCATAAAGCCAGTACCTAATTTTAATGCCTATGACATTATAAGTATAAAACTAACCTGATGTCTTTGTGTAAAAACCTTACCAGTACTCCTGGTACCAGTACCAGAAGACTTATAATTCTCCTATGCTTTTTTTTTTTAATTTTTCTTTTTACTCCTATGCTTTTAAGTATTACCTTTCAATGGTTTTAAATGATTTCCTCAGTAGCTCAGCTAAAGTCACTTTTATCCCTGTCAGAATGGTAGCTTCTGGACATAAAATTTTGTTTCCCTACTCATTGTTCAATCCAAAAGAAAACTAAGTTTCTCTTGATTCCTGCTGAAACATCTAGCAAAGATGGCAAATTGAGAATTGTTTTCATAGGTATTTTAGAAACATTCCATATAAGAGATAGTACTTTTATATAAGTTGAATATCTTTCTCACCTTGTATATCACCTTGTACATGTTCAGTGTCAGCTTCATATCAGCCAGTTAGACAGATGTATATTTACAGACCATTCATTTTAGCATAAGCTGAGCAGGTGTAATGATGGCCTACATCATGAGAAATTAAAAAAAAAAAAAAAAAAAAAAGCCAAGACATCTGAGAAAAGAATTATCCAAATCCTATTCTTAATATTCCATCTCCTGGTATCAAAGTGAATGGGGAAAAAGGATAATTAGTGAATGTAATTTCAGGGTAGTTTAATACTTTGTAGTAGCACTAGTAACACTGTTTTGTGTGAAGAATAAAGATCTAAGGAGAGCTTGTCTATCCATCTTGTTCTTCTCTCCTTCTTCCCCCCAGTAAAAGAATATGCTGAATTTCTAGGGTATTGGAAGCATTTGAAGAAAAATTATGTTTTGTGTATAAGTAAGTAGTGTGAAAATACCTTTTGCATTTATGCCAGTATGTTTCTTATTCAGAGAACTGTCTAAACAACATAAACACACATTTATTTACATTCATCTATTTGTGTATTTAGGAAGACTTCGCACATGGCTATAATTTTCAGTATTTCAGTAGAGATTCAGTGTTTAGCATTTGTCAGCACTTTATTCACAGGCCAAAATCAGTGCTTACTATCTCTACTGCTTTCAAACAGTTCTTACTTTAAAATAACTGAATAATCTAACCATAAGCAAAATTTTCTTTTATTCTATAAGAATCTCATAAAGGATTCATTCAGATCATTGCAGAAATAAAATGTCACCTCACCAGGCTCATAAAATCAACTCATTTTTGTTTTATATTTTTTCCAGTGATTGCCATTGATATTGATCCAACTAAAATTGATCTTGCTCATAACAATGCAGAAGTATATGGAGTCGCAGATAAGATAGAGTTCATCTGTGGAGACTTCATGCTGTTGGCCTCAGATTTAAAGGCAGACGTCGTATTTCTCAGTCCTCCTTGGGGAGGGCCTGACTATGCTACTGCAGAAACCTTTGATATTAGAACCATGATGTCTCCAGATGGATATCCTTTCTAAATCTTTGTTGTGATTTTAACTTGCAAATGGTGATAAATGTTGACATTTTATTGCTAAGATGTGTTGGGAGAAAGGTGTCAAGTTTTCTCTGTGATATTTGTTGTATACTTGTTTGGATTTTTTGGTTTTGTTTTGTTTTTGCCTAAATGGAATGGAACAAATGAAGCTATAATACATTTTTTGAAGCTATTGATGCTGCCTGTTCATAGGGGCATAGATTTTGAGCTGAAAAGAACTTCAGTGCTTCTCTAATCCAGCCCCTACAATTTATAAGTGACAATTGAAGTCCACAAGTTACACATAGTGAATGGCAGAGGTATGATTTCAAACAGGTCCTTTAGCTCCAAATTTGTATCCTTTTTTTGGTTGCACTATTTATAGGTGATATCCCTCACCTTTGACAGATTAAACCACAGAAATTCAAGGTTCTTGTCATTGGAAATTCTAGCTTCCCATGGAATCCATCAATACAACCTAGTAACTCCTGCCACAGTGCTTCATAGACTTAATAACCCAGCGTGACTCACTTGCTTTGTACTTGTCTGGTGATATAACAGCAAGCTCTCTGTGAAGATAATAGATTTGGAACCAGGGGTCCTTGGTTTACCACCTACTCTTTAGGTGACCAAGTTACTTATTCCGGGCATCAGTTTTCTCATATATGAAATAAGGAATAGATTAGGTAGCCTTATTTCATAAACAGGAAAACTTTTTTTGGCCTCTTAGAGGATGTTGGTACTTTTATTCTTCGTAGACAATAGGTGAGCAAAGGAGTAGTCACTGATAGTCATTTATTTAAGGCCTTTTCATCTACTTTTTCCCCCTTCCCTCTCATTTTATTAATGAGAAACTGAGACCAGGGGAGTTCCTGTGACATGCTTATAGTCACACCGGGAGCAGGCATCAGTAATGAATATCAGAGGTGGAATTTTACTCCAGAACCAGTTCTTTTTCCATAGCATACACACATATACCCATAGCCTTTTTTTCTCCCCAAGCTGAGACAATTGGGGTTAAGTGACTTACCCAGGGTCATATAGCCAGAAAATATTAAGTCTGAGGAGAGATTTGAACTCAGGTCCGTCCTCCTGACTTCAGGGCTGGTAACGTATCCATTTTTAAATAGTAATATTGGTTGTGACACCTTCTAAATTATTATTTAGGTTAATAAGTAATTTCAAATTTTCTGTAGTCTTTAAATTATTCTAGTGCCACATTGAGAACAGGCCTTTGGTAGCATTTTGAATAATTTTGGTATTTTTATTATGTAAGTATTTTAATATTAACGTTTAATTTTGACATAAGTGGTTACGGACATTATGGATGTTAAGTCCTATATTGTCCTCTCACCTTAAAAAAATAGAACTCTAAGGCAAAAGCAACTACAGTCTAACATAATATAATTTGTTTGGCACAAAGCACTTAATATTTCTGGACCTTAGCTTTCTTATTTATTATGATAATTATTAATTACATTTGTGTAACCTATGAAGGTTTACAATTTCATCACAACAACATTGTGAGGTAGATAATTCCAAGTTTCATTATTCCCTTTACAGGTAAGGAAATTGAGGTTCCAAGAAGTTGTGATTTGTTCATTGTCACACAAGTTTGAAATGTCAAGTGCATAATAAGAACCCATATCTGTTAAGTCCCAAACCTAGCATTCTCTCTATTAAATCACTCTTTGCCTCTTGGTAGAGCAATGGTTATACTCTTTATTTATAACTGTGTGATAGAATCAAATGAAGTAATTCCTTGTCAAGTAAAAGAGGTGTTTTATAAACTAAAGTTCTACAAAGAAACTTTTTCTTTATATTAACTTTTTCTCTTCTTTTTCTTAGTTTTTTGGGGGGTTTTGGGAAGCAGACATGATTTCATTCATACAGTGTCTTTTCGGTATTTGTAATTTGCCTAGGGAACCAAAGGTTAAGGGATGTTCCTAGAATCATATAATAAGTATATATGAGGCAAGTCTCCAATACTAGTGCCAGTTAATATCCACTGAGCCTCTCATATCAATCTATGACTGTTATAAATTTAAAATTTTACTTGAATTTATGCAGGGATGAGCAAATATGCTGGTGGCTTTGAAGAAATTTTTGTTTTTAAAATGAGATGATACTGTTTCTATAGTAAGATTTTACTTTATTCATGAATTATTATTATTATTAAATTTCAAAATTAAAAGCATCTCATGTCCTACATTGGGGACCGTCTTTTCACTGGCTAAATTAAGTAACAATTAATAGAAATTAATTTCAGTTATTTATCCTTAACTTATTTCAACATTTGAAATTTTCAGGCTGTCTCAGATGATCACAAACAATATTGTATATTTCCTTCCAAGAAATGCTGATATTGACCAGGTAGGTATGATTAAAAGACTGTTGATGAGCCTCTCTCTGGTTTAACTATTGGTTTAGTTTCAAAGATGCATTGATTATCATTTAAGATAGTATTCTCCCAACCTTCTGTGCTAGACTTTGTAGATTCATTGTTATAGGTATTCTTACTCTTATTACAGCATATATAAGGAATTTTACATACTTATTGTGTTAAAAAGGTAAATATGTAACTATGGTTAATAAGATCCCAGATTTAAAAGAACTTTGCAGATCATTATTTTTATTGATGAGATAAACTTATATGTGCTCTCTCCCATTTTTCACATGTAAAATCAGTTGCTAAATTTTGCCATTTCTACCTCCACACCATCTCAAATCTGACCCTTTCTGTCTACTCACAGTTATTAACTTAGTTCAGGCCCTTATCACCTCATACCTAGATTATAACCTTGTCCTCCTAACTGGCCTCTCTCCCTCAAGTTTTTTCATTACAACTATTCCTCTTCATTGCTGCTAGAATGGCTTTCCTTAAGTACAGATCTGATCATAGCCATCCTTTCTTCAGTTCCTGTGACTTTCTGTTTTCCCTAAAATCTAATATAAACTTGCCTGTTTAGCTTTTAAGTCCTTTCAGTTCTTTGCCCCAGCTATTTCTCCACTCTCATAACATTGTTCTCTATTTCATACTCTACTGTTCATTTCTTCTTCTCTCTTTTACATATACATTCCATATCCCACCTCCATGTATTTGCATTGCTGTCCCCCAGGCTTCAGGTGTGTTCTCTTTTCACCACCACCTGATAAAATCTTTCTTCAAGACTTGCTTCAAGCAGCACTTTCTCATGAAGCTTTTACTGATTCAGTCCCCTTCATTAGTTAGTGCCTCATCAAACTGTCTTTTATGTAAATATTTGTATACTTTTTACAGTTTTTTTTATTCTACAAATGCACATGTATGTGATTGTGGATGTGTCCCTGCTTGTTGTTGTTCTTTTCTGTACAATGAGTTCTTGAAAGTAGGAATTTTATCATTTATTATATTTGTATCAGCAGTGCCTATCATAGTGTCTGGTGCCTATTAGTTACTGCTATTTGATAAATGATTATTGCTTGATTGTTCATAGATTGTGGTATAGTGGAAAGAATACTGAGCTTGGAATCAAGAGAGACAGATTCCATTCTTTCCTCTGACACTTAAAAGTAGTGTATGGTATGGGCTAGTCACTTAAATCTAGCTGAGCTTTAGTTCCTCATTTTTTAAATATGGATAATAATAACTACCTACCTCATAGGGTTTTTAAATTAAAATGAGCTATGTTTAAAGCATTTTGTAAATTTTTGAATGCTTTATAAATATCATGACTTCTATAGAACCCTTTTGTAAGATGATTATCCTTGTCTAAGAACCACTTTGTTCCTCAGACAGAATTTTAGAACTAGGAGGACTTTGGAGACTTTCTAGGCCTTGAATCTGTCTGGACCTTCACAGGGTTCATGTATAATTTTTTGTGGAGAAAGGGTAGTGTCTGTGAAATTGGATGATGAAAACATCTTTCTATATAATTTGTTTCCTTCTGTTTCTTGGTATTTTATCCATTTCCATTTAAATGCATTATTTTGAGAAGTCCACAAGCTTCAAAGACTGCCAGAGAGTTCTGTGTCACACGAGGTCAAGAACTCTCTGATCTAGTCAAACTTTTAAATGATCAGGAATCTTTTGTTTTGTTTTTTGTGATGTTTCCAATAAATATTCTCATCTGGAGTTGAAAGAAGTTTAAAGAGCTTAAGCATATAAGGTCATATTCACCTTTAAGTTTAAGAATATCTTCAATTCAGTATCAAAGTGTTATGCAAGATTTCAAGAAAACATCCTAATGAAACTTAATTTAAGTAACAGTTACAACTGAGCTTACCTAACAACATATGTTGTATGCTACTAACAAAATACTGTACTTAGGCATTACACTAATAATTTTGTGGTCTTGAATTGAATGTTTTAGCAGGAACCTTTTGGGATCAGATATCTTATTCATTCAATGATTTATGTATTCTGTGTATTTCACTCCTATCTACATACATTAAATAATCTCAGAAGAAATTATATAAACTTTGCTAAAAATGTCTGTTGTGCTATTTTGCTATGAAAAATGAATTAAGCTTTTTTGACTAGGTTAATTCCAGGAAATATTCTGTTCATTGTTGTATTTGACCATTAAAACAGTACTAAACAATGAAAAATCATTTTTACATAAATTATTTGAACTTTTACAGTTGGGAGAAAAGAGTAGTACAAATAGTAATTTGCCTTTACTTGAATTACTAGTTAATTATGTTGGGAAGTAAAAGTTTTTGTTTGCAAAAAGCCTTAGGACTTAATACTTTAATTATATTTTCTGCCTCTAGAGGGAGTAGCAGTACTAATAAATCATAAGTGAAAGAAAGTATGTACTTTTTTCAAGTGTTTTGGTTAAGGTTTAATTCAAGTAGAGAAATTTCAGTAGAAAGAATTCACTTTGATTCTGCTTCTCTTCCTCTCCCCCAAAAATGTCACTGGTTGCATATGTGACATACCAACAATTTCTTGTAAAATTATGTTGATTTCCATGCCCTTAAATATTTTGCAATTGTTTTTTTAATTTGTCCATGTCTAAAACCTATGTTATTAAAATCAACCATAAAAGAAAAATATGCTTGTCACAGACTAGTAAAGAAAAAAATCTCCCCTGCCCTCACCTAAATGTATTTGCTCTCCAATTCCATGAGTAAAATAAATAATATACAAATTTTAAACTAGCTTTCAATGAAGAGCATTTCCATTGTTTTTCCCTCAATTTGTATGTTTAATACACCAGAATGCACTGATCTCATTTGACAAATGCTGGTTCTTTTTAAGAACCAGCCAACAAAAGAGGATTTTTGTCTTCATTTTTATTTTCACTTTGTCATATGTAAATATCAGGTCATACTTGTAACTTAAAAGAGGAATATACTATCTAAGTTTTACTTGTGAGTAGAAAACAAAAATAAGCTGTCTGAAGTAAACAAAAGAAGTGAGTAATATAAGCCAGAAAATTATCAATTCATTTGGTATTGAAGAAAACATCATAAGCAACTTCTAGTTTTGAAATGTCTTGTGTACTAAAAGTTTTAGGCTTCTATTTAAAATCTGGAATACATTTATTCATAAATCTTTTTTTTTTTTAAGATGTTTAGGGTCTTCCACTTACACATACAGGCAAGTAATCCTCAATGGGTTTTCACGTGTGAGGAAAATGCAAAATCATATTTCTTCCTCTTTCCCCCATATTCAAGTGTCAGTTTGTTATGATGTGTGATCCTTAATTAGAAATAGTGGGAGTAGCCATTGATCTACACAGATCATTCATAAGTCTGGTGCACATAATTAGGGTTGTAAAAAAAACTATGTTTAAGTGTATGCCATCTTTTTTCAAAAAAATAAATATTTAACTCTTAGCAGTAATTTAGTTACAAAACATTAAAATTATTCATTACACTTTTAAGGTAGATGTGTGTGCATTTATGCATGTGTGTCTATCTACCTTGAAAATGTAATGGAAAATTTTTAACTTTTCTTGTAAGTTTAATATATATATTTTTGACAAAATAGTTGTTCCTTAATCTTACTACTTTTCTAAAATTTGTAATACTTAATATCTTCACCAGAACAAGCACATTGGAAAGGCATAGTATAAAAATGCATAGGTCAAAGGTTTACTTGCTCTGGTCTTTCCCCATTTAGGAACAGCTACCACTTGCTTGCCCTGTCAATTGTTCCCATAAACAAAGGAGCCAGGAATGTTAGAGGTCCTGTAGGTTCAAGACTAGAAGACAAGAAAGGAAGCTAAAAAGTAGGAACAGCTTAAAAGTATTGACCCAGAGATAGTCTCCACATGGAATTATACTATCTGAAATTCTCATAATCAGGTGGATGGATTCATTTGATTTGATGAGCATTCTCTTTAAATTACAACTATTTGGAAAAATTAAGTGGCTTTCAATTAATCATCTATTACTGGTATATTAATTCAGTTAGATTGTTTTTATCCTAACATATATGTGAGAGAATAGTTTTGATTAAAGGGAAGGGATAAAGGATCGATAATTTAGAACCATGAAAAACTTTAGATAGAACCTAGTATCAAATTAGCATTGACATATGTGGAAGAAGGAGATAGGAAGCTAAAAATTAATTTTGTTTATATGAGTGTATGTTGGGCCACAAGAAAGAGAGAGGAAATATAGTCTTCATTCTTACATTTTACATGTCCCTTTTTCCTTAAACCCAGAATAATGGCAAAATTACTAAGGTGAGAGCCTGCAAGCTTGCTTTGTCTATTAACTACTTGAATGACTTTGGACTGTTGAGTTTCTCTAGGCTCTGATTTCCTTTTAGCTTTGAACTCTTTCATTCTATTTCAGCTACACTATGAATTGATGCTTAGGTTTTTCTTCTATGGGGAAAATTCTGACCTGATTTAAATGCCAACTGTATGTAAGTAATGGTTCTTTTATCTGTAGAGGACTGCAGATATTGGGAACTCTGAGAAAAGTATACTTGAAGCAAAGATACAGCAGGATGTTAACTCAATGTGATTAATGAGATGATGGTTCTCTAGTTCACATATACTTAGTATAGTGATAGTTCACACATACTTAGTGTGCTGTAATAATGTAACCATACTGAGGTATTTAAAGGCTGAGAGGACTGGAAATAGAGACACTCCATCTTTGACCATCCTGGTGGCTCTCCTGCCTCCTTCACTCCTCCACTAAGATTAAGACTGGTCCCGAGATCCTCCAGAGAGTTAGCCCGGACATTACATATATTTAGGATAGTTTAGATGTAATCCTGCATCCTATTTGAAGGCTGCAATGGATGGTTTTTGTTACTTATTTCTAATCAAGAAATCTAGGAAGAAAAGGTCTTTGGATTTCTTAAATCAGGTATTTTCAGGCATTCTCTTCTAGTGGAGTAATGACAGTACCAATAAACAGGAAAGTATTTTAGGCAATTATGTCAAGTACAAATATAATTGAAGCTAATAATTCATATATAAGGAATCCTATTTTAGATTGCATAGTGATTTAGTTTTAAAGTGTAATATTACCTAGATGTGGTTTTTATTTTGTTAATTACATTTTAATTTGTCAGTTACATTTTAATATGGTTAGACCTCACTCCAGGAGTATTTCAGGCCACATGTTTGACACCTGCTCCTAGGATACTTTATAACCTTTATTTTTAAAATAGAAAAAATACATATATATTAAACTATAATCTTGAAACTAGGAACAGTTCTTCTCCCTTAATGCTTACCATAATGCTATGTCCTTAGAAAATGCATGATGATAGTTGGATATATTATCATTGAAGGCTACTCTGACTCACTTCTAATTTCAAGTCAACAATCATATTTCCAATAGAGAAATGTATCAAGGAAATAATTTTTTATTTGGTTGATTGTATTTTGTTTTTGTTGTCTTATCTCAAGACTACTTTAGAACTTCCCTCAGAAATATACTGAATAAGACACTGAGGAACAGAAAAGTAATATGATTCACCCAGTAGTATTCAGGAAGTATTAGAACTTAAACTGACATCATCTGACTATTTTAGTCTTAGGTTAAAGGTTACCTTTAACCCTGCTACCACTGTATGGCACCAAAGATTGTTAATGGCATTGTGCTACTTAACCATTTACTTCTCCCCCTCACCCCTGTTTATATTTTATTTTCTTAATTTCCTTTCCCTGTTTTCCTTTTCCCCAACTTTCCCCTATTATCTATTCAAACACTGCTTAGAGGTAGTAGATAGAACTACAAAAGTCACTAATTTTTAAAAATCAGAAAAATATATCAGACAAGAAACAGTATTACTAGCTCTGATATGAATGGTGGGACTAATATTTAATCAAAAATATGCCATAGATTATAACTGATAAGTAGCAAAAAAATTAGTCTTTTAACATTGGTAGTGAATAGCTTTCACTATATTTAGGTCAAACTCTACCTTCAATTTAAGTATATATTTAAATGTGGACACCCAAACTGTGGGACAAATTCCTATTTTACAGTAATAGTTGGGTGGGATTTCTACATTGGAGTGCCGAAAAATCTCTCCTGGAATGCATATCCTATTCTTATCAAAATGTTTAATACCATGTGGCTTTATTTAAACCCTTGCTTGCATTCCAGTCTTTATATTAGACTCTGTTAAAAACCATAAAAAATCTGAGACTTTAAAACTAAATCTGCAATGGATTTAGGAAAAATACAAAGCTTTTTTTCCTTTCACTGTTATTTTATTTTATTTTTTAAGTAACCTAAATAAATGTTGAAGGAAACCTTTGACCTGAAGTACTTTACATATATGTACTTGTATGAATATAGTCTTTAATCTTTATGATCCAAATTCTAGGTATCTTCTTTCAAAAACTCAAGTGGATTTTTTTAAGTCCAGAAACATTACTGACCAGGCATTCCTAATATATTGTATTGCCTAAGAAACTTGAGTTGATGATTCCTTTTTGTACTATAACATGCTCATTTTGCCATACAATGGTGCAGAATTTGAACAAATTTAAAACAAAATTTCTTGAAGCCATGGTCTGTTCCTTCTCAGTCATCTGTACAGATAGAGTAAATGCTGGTGACTCTGCTTTAAGGGAAGTTTCTAAATGCACTGGATAATTGGAGGGGGGTGGGTAGAAATGAGGAGGAAGGAGAGTGCTTTCAGATGACTTGCTGAGTCCATTTCCTTGGTTTCATAAATAGCAACCTAATTTGTAGATCTTTGTTCTTAGCAAAACATTATATTTAGGAATTCTGTCTCCATGGTTTTCAAGTATCAAAGACCATATTATTTTGTCCATCCCCTAAATGATAAGTTTTGCATTATCTTTTTTGCTGTATGAAGAAGGATGCTAATTTCTAATGAATATATACGAGTGATTTTAAGATGTAAGAGAATTAGCTATTTTTCTTTGCCAAATTATTATTCAAAACAATTTGTTTTATTATCATATTTTAAAGTCATGTTTTGCAGTGTAGGATATCTAGTCCTCTATCACCCATGTTTCTAATATAATAAGTCTAAATTAATTTTTCTGAAGAATCTTTAAGGAAAAAAAAGTAAAACAACAGTATTTGGTTTTATTTCTAAATGTTGTGATTCAGAAGTTAAAATTTCAATAAGAACATATCTTAATAGTTCTCAAGGATTTAAGTAATTTATTCTTTGCAATAGTATAAATTTTGTTTTAATATTATATTAGCAATATAATATTACTAGTAAATATAATAGCAAAATTGATGCAAAATTAGGGCATTTTAAATTATGATAGTGTAATTTGTTATTTTGTTATAGTATTTCTTGCCTCATTAATCTCAAGAATATGTCTTGTCTTTAATTTTTAAAGTTTTTCAATCAACCAAAATGCTATCCCTCACTTCCCCCATACCCTATTGAAAAACAAGGAAAAGGTAGAGCTTCTGTTATATAGTCAAGCAAAATTTGGCCACACACACACACACACACACACACACACACACACACACCTCTTCCAAATGTTCTTAAATTGGAAAACTAAATTCATGTTTGAGAAAGTTCTCATATTGCCCATAAAACTACTAGAGAAATGTTATTTACTTACTTATAAGAATGCATGATTACTTAGTCCCTACAAAATGGCTCATAATATGGAGATAACAATGCAAAAAAAAAAAAAGGCTAAAAAACAGATCATACCAATTTTGAGGTTATTATGTGCTTTGGACACATTACAAAATTTAGGAAAGCTTAATCTAGACACAGCGGAAGAGGCTTCTTGGGATAGGTCAGTTTGAAAGGAGAGTGCTTCCGAATAGAACTGAGGGATCAGTGCTCCTAAGTGATCTTTGTCATATTTCATCAACTTGACCAAAGAACATTGGACAGGAAACTTGAGTTTCTAGTCCATACTTTGAAACTAATTGAACTGTTTCCTCCCTTAATCATTACACTCCCTTATTTTAAGGAAGTGTAACAAAGTAGTTTCTAAATCCCTTTTAATCCGTAGGGGTCTTTGGATACTTGAGATTTGGGTTTCATACCATGAAATTTGATTAGGCTTTATTTTCAGTAAGAGTAGAATGAGCTGTTTTTTGTGACCTTTGATAACTTACTGTACTCCTCTGAGGCTCAGGTTCCTCATCTGTAAAATGAAGATGCTAGGCTAAATAAAGTCATTCCTCATTATTCTCACGTTTTGGTTTTTACAGATTCATCTACTTGTTAAGATTTATTTTTAACCCCAAAAATCAATGCTTTCATTGCTTTCATGATCATTTGCAGATTTGCTCAGAGGACAAAAAAATTTGAATTGCTACCACTTAGCTAAAGTTGAATAAGGGTCTGCCTTCTTTTTTCAGCTCTCATATATTGTAAATAAGTATCCTTCTCATAGTCTATTTACATAGTGCCATGTTTTTTATGTTTTTATGTTTTTTCTTGGTGATTTTGTTTTTTTAAAATGACTCCTAGCATGATATACTGCTGTCCAAAGCCAAAGAAAGTTGTAGTGTGTATCACGAGGAAAATATATGTTAGATAAACTTCACCCAGACTTGAATTATAGTACTTTGACCACGAGTTCAATGTTAGTGAGTCAATAATACGATGCATCCAGAAAAAGGAAGAGGAAGTTTACCAATCTGTACATGAGGCCACTCCGGAAACTGCTAATGTAAATGTTGTGACCAAAGACTCACAGGAACCTAGCTCTGTATTTCCCCTAGAAGAAGCAATGGTTCAGAGTTCACAGTGGCTCAAAAGAACTTAACTACCATTAGTGATGAGAATTTACTGTAATTTCTAATGTCTCTTCCAAGTCTGCCACTCTTTCAGAATTCTTTGAAGGTCAAAGAGGAATTGGCTTTAAACTTTCTTTCAGCCCCCTCCCCAAATCATCTATTCTACCGCTAAGTAATTGAAACTTAACTGTTCTACTGCTCAGTAATTGTCTTAGATGGCTTGATGTGAAGAAATACCACTGTTAACACCTAATTTAGCAAAAAATAATTAGTTCAAATTTTTAAAAAAAAAAAATCTTTTCAGAATTATTTCAAATAAGAAACTACCAGATACTATGCTTCCTCTGTCTAGAGGCACCCTACCTGGCAATGACCTTCTGCTATCCTAGGATCACTGTCTTCTGCCTACCATGCAGAAGTGGCCTAAAGAAGGTAGTAATTACATAAAATCTTAAGTGAAAATTCTTTCATTGAAAAGAATGTTTTCTGTAGTTAATATTCTTATTTTAAGTAATATTCATACCATATAACCTACTTTAAACATTTTTTTATTTAGGACTTTTTTCTACTACATAAAGTATGGAAAGTTCTGGCCTTCAATATATATATATATATTAATCTTAGACTATGGAAAAAGTGGAATAAGTTTTTAAAATTGAGGTATTAATTCCCTGTTAATGGTTATACTACTACTAAAGGCTTGTACAATATAGGGATACAGTTGACCTTTGCAAAGCTCTCATGTGACCAAAATATCATTTATTTACATAGACAATCCTAGAACCAGCTTTTGGAACTATAAGAAGAGAAGAAGAATGGGCAAAGTGTTATTACTCTGGTCAACTTATGGATTATAGAATTTTATCCATAAGAAAGATTAATTCTAAAAACTAGAAACTTTTAAAATAATATTAAACATGAAAAGTTTCTTGACAATCATATATTTTAATGTCATGCATTTTAATGTATTTTCTCTCTGAAAAAATTGCTTCATCAGCTTATTGACTTCTTATGGTATATTTAGTACAGGCCACATCTAAACTTTTTTTTTTCTTAAATATTTTCTTAATGTTCTTATTTCACATTTTTTCCTAATACTTTTCCATTTACTACTCTTACTCTATAAAAAACCTATTTTGTACAAATACAGTGCAGCAAAAAAACAGGTCAAAATCTGACTATTCATTCTTCCAGTTCCACTTAAATGTAATTCAGGCATTAATTTATACAGTTCTTCTCAAGTTTTTCTGAATTCTTCATATTTATCATTTCTTATGGTACAATGATACTCTTTATTTTATTCATGTGCCATAGTTTGTTCAGCCATTCCCGAATGAGAAGGAACCCTCATCAAAGATTAAAAAAATCATCATGTTATGAACCTCTGTCAGAAATTGATCTGCATAATAATGCCCTTTCTGTTTTTCTTTTACCCTTCCAAAAATATGGCCACCACCCTTTTCAATATTCAGTCACTCTATTAAAATCATATACTGATCTTGTATTTCTTTGTGTCTTTCCTCTTTTCTCCTCAGCAAGATAAAAAACAAACAAAAAAAAAAGAAAAGAAAAGAAAACCTTGCAGAATTAGACTGTGTGTATCTCACATCTAGATGATTATATAACTTAACAGTGGAACTAGGTAGATTTTATTACAGGTAGTAATAAGATTTTTTCATTGTCTTAAAAATGCAAAAGAAACTCATCCATTTATTTCCATAGCAGTTTGGCCACTTGAAGAGAGTAATTGGTGAGTACAGTTTGGGTAATGCCAAGAAGATTGGAGGGCAGAGTGTAAGAGACTCTCAATTCTATTTTTGCCCAGTGAGAAGTATTTCAGGATTTTTTTTAAGTCACAAAAACAGAAAGCGTATGTTTCTAAAAGGAAAGGAGGTGGCTTATTGTTATACATAAGAGTTTATGTTATTTATAGTATTTTATATACATATTTTATATAAATTGATACTTAAAACAACTATGCAGCAGATACTGTATTATTATTTCATAGTCATGAAATGAATCAGAAGTTAATTTTCTTACCCAAGATGACAAGAGCTAATAAGCAACAAAGCCAATACTCAAATTTAGATAGTTTGATTCCAAATTCAATGATGCTTCTGCTGTACTGTGTAAATAAAGCAAGAATTCTTAATCTAAGAACCATGGACTTGTGGCATTTTAAAAATATATATTTTGGTAACTAAATTTAAGTAAAATAGGTTTCAAAAGCAATTCTATTATCTTATTGTATATATTTTAAAAGCTTTATTACCAAAAGGGCCCATAGACTTTACCATATTGCCAAATAGTCATGATAAAAAAAATTTTTAAGAATTACCATTTAAAAGTTAAGAACCCTTACTTAAAAGTAATGGAATATTACATAGCTCTAGAGGATCTTAGAGTTTATCTGTGCCAAATCTTTTTATTTTACACATGAGGAAATGAAGTTCAAAAGGTAAAAAGTAAGAAAATAGTAAGTCTTGGTGCCAAAATTGAAATCCAGTTTCCTAGTCAAATGCTAATAAATGGATTTTCTGTAACTGTAATCTACTAAGTCAGAAGAATACAAGTAAGATGAGAGAGGCTTCAAAGTCATTCTTGCTGAATGTAATTCCTATTTGAATAGCCACAGATTTCTTCATTGTCTGACCTATTAAATGTTAGACATCTTTTCTTGGTGTATCCAGTTTGAGGAGTTGGTAGGAAAGAAAAGCTCTTTGACCAATGAAATCATTCAATATTAGTAAACTTAACTATAGAAAATAAGGAGAAAAGTAGATTTGACCTTCCTTTTACAACTATGGACGTATCCATGTATATTAGTGGTGCTGTCTTTTTCACTCAGAAGGAGAATGAGTTCAATTTATGTAGTCTTTGTAGTCTTTGAAAGATACCCTCATTTTATTGATCTGTGAAGGAATGTTTGAACAAAGAAGTGAGAGGTAGTAACAAAAAGTTATCAGGAAAAGTTTGAAAGAAACATCATTTCCTGTCACAGATCCCAAAGAATGATTCACCAGAATTCCTGTCTCCAGCTTATTTTTTCCCCTTTGTAATTATTAGCTACATGTTTCGAAGGAAATATTGGAAAGGAAGGAGTGTTCTGCTTCCCTTTTTGTTTTGTTTTATTTTTTAACAGTACATTCCTAAGCACAATTGTTATTTCAGATTTTTTCTGATGTTGTAATAATGAAGTCTATAGACAGTATAAAATACTCATCATTTCATTCTTGCCAAATTTATTTCTAACTTGATTCCTACATATTTTTATTTTAATCATCTTTCAGTGAAATAGTTTTTGTTCTCTACTCCATTTTTCTGCTCTGGTAGTAAAATGCCTTTACAGCACAGTATTTTTTTTTTCAACTATTTAGGATTCAAATATGAGAGGTTATTGCTTTTCTTCTTTAAATCTTCTGTTCATATAACCAAAAAATATTTCTCTCATCAACTTTTCACTTGCAGATTATTTCTTTTTAGAAGTACTTTTGAGTTGCTTCACATAACCCTTGCATTCATTCTTTTATATCTTATACTTAAGTCATATCAGAAACTAAAGTTCAATGTTTTCGGAAAATATTGCTATTCCTACATATTAAAAAAAAACCTAAAAACTAAAAACTATCTGCTCTCACATAATAATTTCCTCAAAACTCAGGTGAGCTCCCAGTTCTTTCCAAACTGATATGGAAATTTTTTTTGGCTAAAAATAATTGACTACACACCACTCACCTTGTTAGTTTGTATTCAATGTGATTTTACACCAGCTTGCTAAAAAAAGTATTTTTAAAATCATTAAAATATAAAAAGGAAAAGAAAAGGGAACTAAACAATACATAGTTAAGTCTGCAGAGGAAAGATAAGGATAACTTGAAGCTTGATAAAGAGCAAAAGTTTGCTGTAAAACCGAATTCTTTATTGATTTGGACTAGATCATCTCAAAGGTGCCATAGATTTATAGCTAAGAATCCTTAGAAGTCAACAAAATCCAACACTCATTCTCGCCACTATTTTTTAAAGATGGGGAAATAAAGAAGGAAAGCACATAGGTAGCAAGCAGAAAAACTTTCAATTCCAAACTTACTATAATGCTTTAAATTGAATTAGTATGACCATATAATTTTGTAAAAATTAAGGATAATTTCCTACTACACTTTTACCCAGGAAGCATTCCTTTGTAGCAAAAACTTCAGATGATATATATTGGATTACTTACTGTCTAGGAGAGAGGGAGGGAGAAAAAAGTTTGGAACACAAGGTTTTTCAAGGGTAAATGTTGAAAAAATATGCATATATTTTTTAAAATAAAAAACTTTATTAAAAAAAATCTAAGATGATAAAAAGACAATTTAGTAAAACCAACCAATACTTCCAATAGGTCCAATAGTGTGTGTATATATGAAATGTTTACAAATGTAACTTCCCCATCCATCATTAATGAAAAAAGGGAGGGGAGGAAATAGCATTCCCATACCCCTCCAGGACCAGAGTTGGTCATTATATTAATGTTTTTAAGTACCAATCTGTTTTTTAACAAGGATCTTTGGGAGTCTTGTATTTTAAATTAAACTCTTTTTCTTTTTTTTTAAATTCTTTATTAGTCATAGTTTCTAGTTAGTCTTTTTCCTATAAAAACTTTGGTTCATGAACATTAAGAATATTTTGATCCAGCTTCCAAAATGTCATCTTTTAAGTATTAAAGTTCCTATCATTTGATACTTTTTTGATCATTCCTAATCTGAGTACAATATTTAGTGCATTTTCCCATGGTGCTCTAGGTAGGGTTTTTCTTCATATGCACTCTTCATATCCCTCTCCCTTTCTTCATTTAAAACTCTTCCTGTGTGTTTTTAAGCCTTTATATACAGTATCATGTAAACAAATCTTGTAATTTACAAACAAGCTTAATCCCCACTTCTGTTTTCCTTTATTTACCTATAATCCCATGTTTTAATCCAGAGCATTCCATTCTTAAGGAAGTCCAAAGGAGAGAAAAAGTCTTACCTTGCCAGTTTGTTTCTAGTTATTGGTTTTACAGCCCAGAAAGAATAAGCCCTCAAATTTTTGCATATTGCCATTTATTTATTTTTGATAATGCTTTCAGATAATAAACTTAATGCCTAGAGGGGTTAAGAGGTGATATTCCTCTGGTTTCCTCTTCAATTGTTGCATTTTTCCAAGGTTTGTTTAGATGAAGAGGAATGATCTTGTTCCTTCAAGAAATTGTGTTCATGACTACTGGTCATTATTAAACCCCACCCTTTTTTTTAAGGAATGGGGAATATCTCATACTGCCTGGTATAAAGGTATGTTTTTCCATTCCAACTTCCACCAAGGAAAAATTACTAATGTTTACCAGTAATCATTCCTGTTCTCAGCTAAAACAGACAACATAAATTTGATTATTCTCTGCCAAGTATGTTGTTTTGATATTTTGAAAATGGCATGATTTCTATGTTTATCTTAGAAACTAAATAAAATGTATTTGGGTATTGATAGTCATAGATAAATGGATGGCTGGATGTGTGTGTATTTTTAAGTACCTGTCTGCACAGATGTTTTAGTGTGATACCTCATTGTGGTATAGAAGTGATTCAGGGGTTCTCAAAAACTAATAGGTCCTCACTGAGCAAGTCCAAGGACCATCCTAAGTTGGGAGAGTTTATTACCAAAAAGCTGACCACTAGGTGAAACCCAACATTTGTCACCAACATCATACCACTAATTATGGGTGTCCCACAGGGTTCCATTCTAGATCCTCTTTTCTTCTTTATGATACTTACCTAAGTGACTTCATCAACTCTATGCTGATTATTCTCAAATCAATTTCATTTTTGCAATATTTCTCATATATATTTTCTTCTCTCCTCTGGTACCACCACAATTCTCATGTAGCCCTTATTACCTCACACTTAGATTATTGCAATATGCTGCTGGTAAATCTTCCTGTCTTAAGTCTCTCCATACTCCAACCCATCCTCCATTGAGTCACCAATGTGATTTTCCTAAAAGCACAGATCTGACCAAGTCTCTATCTTGATTTCTGTTTGTCTCTTTCTCTTTTTTTCTTCTTTCTCTCCCCCTCCTCCCTTCTCAATAAGGTCCAGTGGCACACCTCTGGAATCAAATATAATGTCCTTTGTTTGGCATTTAAAACTCTTCAAACCTACCCTCCAACCCATATTTCCAGTCTTACACTGTATAGAAACTTCATTTCCCAATTTTGTGGGTTTTCTCTCCCATTTTTGGAATGTTCTCCCTCCTTATCTCTGCCTGCTGACTTTATCTCAGCTAAAATTCCACCTTCTACAGAAAGACTTTTCCTTCCCTCTTTTAACTATTTTCTCTATATAATTTGTATATAGTTATTTGCATATTGTCTTGGTCATGGTGGACTGGCTCTTCAAGAGCCTTTTTGCCTTTCTTGATGTTCCTCAGTGTTTAACACAGAGCTCAGAATGAAATAAGCATTCCATAAGTGACTATTGACTATCTGTCTATTGTGACTTGATTGCACTCCCCCCTCTACTTTTACCTTAGGGAATCCCTCACTTTAAGACAAAGTGTTCATATACCATTTTTTGATAGCGTTTTTCATCCTAATTACCTTATGTTTCTTCTGCATATGTTTATATTGAATATATACTGGCATCCAAAACAGAAACTCCTTGAAGGTAGAGAAAGTTTCCTTATTGTATTTGTATCCTCAATACTTGGGGCGTACATAGTAGGAGCTTAATAAACGGATGTTGATTGGTAGAAGAAGGAAGTACAAACTAGTAAGATCAAAGTAAGCATCTACTGTGATCTAGAGGAAAGTTGGGAATTTGAATTATTGAAACAAATCTAAGAAATTGTTACAAATAGTTTCATTTGATAGTTCTTTGAAAACATATTTGTAACAATTGCTACACAATTTCTTAGGTGTATGTGGGGAAAAAATCTGACATAAAAGTTCTAAATTAAAAAAAAAGTAACATTCTTTAGTACTTGCAAATTGAGCCTTCTGAACTATTTTAATTTTAAATATCACGTTCCTTATTGGAGAAAGTAGGATGTTTTTGTCTTAGTGTCTTGTCTTTTCTTCACGGCATTTTATAACTGTTGTTGCTTTACACTTTATGTTTATTTCTGCCTGTAGGTAAACTTATTTTCCATGATTGTCTTCTTGTTTGACAACTTTTACTGTCTAATTACAATTTTTGAAAAGTTGAGAATATAATGTAGGGTCATATATGTCTTCCTTATTTCTGTAACTGCTTTTTTTTTCCCCTCCTAAAGTAAGTTGAACAGGTTTAAATATACATACTAGTAATGTATAATGAACTTTTCTACCTTCCAGCAATTGCTCCTATGGGAATTTGGCATTTCAGGCTCATTTAAATTGTTTAATTTTATCTATTTTTAGTTCATATTAACATCATTTTTGCGTTGATTAGTTATAATTTCTGCTAAGTGTAGAAACAAAAAATTATAAAGTCATACTATCCAGATAAACCAAATTAAGCCATAATTTCTTTGTAAATACAACCAATCACAGTTTTTCCAGTTAGTTCGTTTGTTTCTGTGTAGTGATGCTGTGCCATCACAATGAAGAAAATGTGTATATGCTATTGTTTATAATCAGTCATGCTTAGATCCCTGGGGCAAATTTTTGAAATGGTCTGCCTCAGTGTGTCTCTTCTTACCCATGTCAGAAGTTGCTCATTGCTTTCTTGCCATCTCCTGGCATCTTTGCGCTCCTCACTGTGTTATCCCATGTCCTTAACATTCTTTCTGCTTACATTGTGTGATGATCAGCTTGCATTGCTGAGAAGATAGATTTAGCTTTTCTCAGCAGTACAATGATTCCAATTCCAATGCTATCCATATCCAAAGAAAGAACTATGGAGTCTGAATATAGATCAAAGTATGCTGTTTCACTTTTTTCTTTTTTTTTTCTTTTTTTTTTTCTTTCTCCTTTTTCCTTTTATTCTGATTCTTTTTTAACAACATGTCTAATGTGTAAATATGTTTAATATGATTGTACATATATCAGATTGTTGTCTTGAGGGGGAATGAGAGGAAAGGAGGGAGGAAAAAAATGAAACTCAAAATCTTATAAAAATTAATGTTAAAAACTCTTTACAGATAATTGGAGAAAAAAATAAAATACTATTGGGGGGCACATTCTTCCATCCTGACAGGCTAACCTCATTTAACATTTTTATCAAGGAAGGATCTTTTGCAGACATTCAAAAAATAATAAGAAAAAAATTTAGAGGCAGATAAATCTTGCAACAACAGTACTGTCCACCAATAGGACTAATTTCCAAGTATTTCTGTTTTAACATATTAAAAAATGAAATCTTTGTATCCATGCATAAAAGGGCTAAATTCACAAATTATTAGTTTTCTACAAGCTGACACCTCTAATGGTTATTCAGCTAGCATAGTTTCATTCAATTATTTTATTTTTTGAATAACAATAATAGCTAATATTTATATAAAGTATGAAATATATGAAACTTCAATCTGACATGTAAGGATGTATTTATTCACTTTTTTCTCTTTGTGCCTTAACCTGGAGCTAAATATAATTCAAGTAGATAAATGTTTAAGTATTTTGTTCAAGTTGAAAAGCAACGTGGAATAGTGATATAGAGTTGACTTGGTGATTCATTTAACCTTTTGTGCCTTAGACAAATCTCTAAAACGGTAATGTTGCAAAAGTTGCCTTTGTAGATTGGGAGAGGAAATCTCCAGTTCAAACAAATTAAGTATTGGAAGCACTGTGAATAAAACGGAATAATTAAGTAGGTCTATCCCTCAAGGATCTTATAGTTTATTATATGGGTGGTAATGCATGGTAAGAAAAGCAAATATTTATGTGTACGTTAAAATTTTCAAGGTATTTTAAATATATTGCCTCAGTCAGTCCTCATGTAGCATCCTTATGAAAGATCAGTAGTATTGTCCCCATTTTGTAGATGAGGAAAGAAGCTCAGAAAGATTATGACTTTCACACAATAAAGCTAGTAAGTAAAAAGCTGTGATAGTGTCTTAACAACTTGGAGGGGCAGGGGGATCAAAAGAGAATCCTCTCATACACTGTACACTGGTAGGAGTTGGTTAGCATTTCTGAGCTTCTCAGAAGTCTCCCTAAAATAGAGCAGCTGTTAGGAAGTCATTCACAATGGAAAGATTCAGAGACCCATTTACATTATAATATTTTCACTTATATTACCTGTTGTTTATAAATAAATATCAGATAATTTGAGAATCATCGTATAATGAATCAAGAGCTGTCTTGGAAGCAAGGAATAACTTGAATTAGGTCCTTCCTCTGATAGTGGCTGTGTGGCACTGAGAAAGTCACCTAAATTCTCAGTATTCAAGAAATTGTTTGACATTTGCAGAGGTGCTACATGAATTCCTTACATATAGAGCTTCTTCTGTTTTTTGTATTTGTATCCTACAGGTCTGATAAATGCTTGTTGATTGACTTGAGGTGGTTCCCTCACCTAGTAATTCTCCGTAGCAATAAAATAATAGATCCAATCTTGATCCCCATCTCTAATTTAAGAAAAAGAGAACACTAACAGCTGATAAACCTCATGGCCTTAACTCCCCTCATTTTACAAATGAAAAAAACTGAAGTACAAGGAAATTATGTGCTATTCCCCAGATTTCATTAGTATCTGAAGAAGGATTTGAATCCAGGTCTTCTTGACACCAAATTTAGTGCCAAATCCATTATACCATGTTTTAGTGATTTATTTGCAGGAATTATACTAACGACTTCATGTTATCATTCTTCAACAAGGTGACTTAGCAAAACTTTACCCATTACATTGTAACTTGGAAAATGATTAATAGCTATTAATTATTAAGAATCAGCAATGAGTATTGAACATGCTTTTTTTAAGGGCATAAAGAACAATTTCTTTCTAATGTGCAAATCTTATGAACAAAAAGATTTGTTCTGAAATTCCAATTATGTATGTGTTTCTTTTGTTATCTTTTTAGGTGGCATCTTTAGCTGGACCTGGAGGACAAGTTGAAATAGAGCAAAACTTTCTTAACAATAAATTGAAGACAATCACAGCTTATTTTGGTGATTTGATTCGAAGAACAGCATCTGAAATACCAGTTAAAAATGACTTAAAAGAAGGAAACATAGAGTAGCAGCTAAATTATCATTCCAGTCAAACAACTTCCATTTTATTCCTCTATCCATCATGAATTCTTTTTGGCAACCAGGAGTCTATTTCTACCATATAAAATAGGGTTTGACTTTTTTTACGTGCTGTTGTCATTAATAATTTTGAGATAACTTAGTAAATACTGAGAATTCATTGGAATCTTCTTAATGTAAAGAAGGTCGATTTGCCTGTGTACCTCACAGATATATACTTACAGTATGTTTAAGTGTTTTTGTCTGCTTTTGTTTAGCAGCCTTTTATTTTTTTAATTAGTATTTTAAATGCAGTGTTGAAAATCTGATTTTTTTTTTGTTACTACAGGTTTTTTTAAAGGTTTTTTTTTTTTTTTTTTGGAGGGGGTTAATTACACTGACCAGAAAAACTGATTTTATTACTTAAATTGTGTCAAGATGCCCATTCATAAGCAAGTGAAAATTATCTTTAAATCAGTTGATTAAAATGTAAAATGTTGGTGGGTTGAGGGAGAATATTTTAAATAATGGAAGTATTGCTGTATCCTAATATTTCAATGTCAACTTTTCAAACATCTTCCAATTATAAATAAAATATTCCATCTATAATTGTTCTTTCTTATTAATTTTTCATGGTAAAACAAATGCAGGGGGAAACTTTGGTCTTCACAAAAAATAAGTACCAAAGAAGAATTAACCATCAAGGAATTATTTGTAAAATATCACAGCAAAGAATAAATAGAGACCATTATGGTCAGTCAACAAATACTTACAATTTACTAGGGTCTAGGCTCCATGATAATTGCTACCAAGAAAGACCAAAATGATTAGTCCATGCCAATTCCAACAGAAAAGTAATAAATTGTATATATAACATAAATATGTATACACAGAGGGAAAGGTCCCCTACAGAAGGTGAGATTTCAACTGAATTCTAGAGGTCAGGGAAAGAATTTGGGTGGGGAGGGAGAGAAGCTAGTGAAAAAAAATAGTCAAGAGAGAAAGTATCATATATAAGGAACATTAAGTACACCCACATAGCTGAATCATAATGTACATGGAAAAGAAGACAATTAAAAAGGTGAGAAGTGGGTGGGTTGGAAAGAGCTTTGAATTCCAAATAGAGAGCTTAATATTTCATTCTGGAGAAAACAGCCACTGAAATGGGAAGAAAGGCAATTATTGGCAATATTCCAGGTGAGAGATGAGAGTCCAAACTGAGGTGGTAGATCTGAGAGTGGGGATATACACAATGTTGTATAAAGTAAAACCAAGATTTGGCAATAGGTTATGAAGAATGAAATCAAGGCTATTTTTGGGTGATAAAATAATATGGGATTTCAAAAGAGGGGAATCAAAACAACAAGCATATATTAAGTATCTACTATGTACCAGACACTTTGGGGAAAGGAAGGAAAGCAAAAAACAATGCCTTCTCCCAAGGAACAGCTATAAACAGATAAAGACAGGTGATAATCACAGGAAGGACTAGATTTAAGGGCCATCAGAAATGTCTTACTGCTAAAGGGAGTCATCCATGATTTTAAAATAAGTGATTTGCAGGGTACTTGGAGGAAACTAAGATGTAACAAGACTGGAAGGCAAAAGGCCAGGTTATGAAGGATATTGCAGGCCAAATAGGATTTTTTAAAAAATTTCTTATTTGATCCTCACAATCATTCTTTGAGGTTAGTGGTTCCTGAGCATTCAAGTTTTATGTCCTAAAATGTGATACCTGATACTGGTACTATATGTCTATAGTAGAGTAATAGTGTCAGAATCATCTTCCTCTCACTGAACTTCCTCTCACTATGCTTCTAGGGTGGCCTAAAATTGGATTAACTTTTTTAAAATTATAACCTAATGCTTGATTATTGAGTTTGTAGTTCACCAATTTGTCAATCAGTATAGTACCAAAAATAGGTCTTTAGGGCATTCCATGAGATACTTTGCTCCAGATCAGCCGAGTTTATTATCATTTTATTGTCAAATTAATTCAAAAAATAGGAAATTACATAATATTATCAGATAATACAAAGTTCAAAAATGAAAAACAAAGGAAATGAACCATAGCCAACAAAACACTGTCATAATCAGTTATAAACATATGCTCCAAACGTCTGACATGGCATCCAAATTCATGAAGAAAACATCTGGCTGTCAAGAAGATACAGACAATAAAATAGTAGTGACAAGAGATAATATCCTGCTATCAATTTTAGATAAGGAAGATAAAAGAGAAAATATTGAGCTGAAAAAAAGTTAGAAATACTACAATTTAAAGACAACATCTAAATGGAACAAAATAAAAGGCATGTTTCTCTGTAGAAATAGAACTTATATAAAAATTGTCCATGTTCTAGGGCATAAAGATTGCAAATAGAAAAAGGTAGAAATAGTCATACATTCTTTATACACCATAATGCAAGAAAACCAGAAATTGGTTCAGGGACACGAATAAAAGATACAGACCCAATTGGAGATCTAAGAATGGAATCTTAATGAGTGAGTCAAATAAAATCATAGAAATAATATCTAGTAAAAAAAAAAATTAGGGGCAGCTACATGGTGCAATGCATAGTGTCAAATCTGGAGTCAGAAAGACTAATTGAGTTCAAATCTGAACTCATACATTATGTGACCATGAGCAAGTCACTTAACTCTGCTTCAGTTTTCTCATTTATAAAATGAGCTAGGGGCAGCTGTGGTGCAGTGGATAGAGCACCAGCCCTGAATTCAGGAGGACCTGAGTTCAAATCTGACCTCAGATTCTTAACACTTCCTACCTGTGTGACCCTGGACAAGTCACTTAACCCCAATTGCCTCAGGAAAAAAATAAAACAAAATAAAATGAGCTAGAGAAGGAAATGTATCCTAAATAAGTTATTGAGCTCCCCAGTGTCTTTGCCAAGAAAAACACAAATTGGGCAACAAAGAGTTGGACATGACTGAAAAATGACTGAACAACAACAAAAAGAATATGATAATGATGAAACAACACACTAAATTTTAGAGGATTCAGCTAGTGCATACATTAAAAAAAATAGAAAAGGGAGGTTAATGAACTAAATATGCATTTGCTAAATTAGAAAATAAAAAACTAAATAAACCTAGAACAAATTCAAAAGAGAAATATTAAATCAGAAAGAAGTGAAATTGAAAACAAATTCAATAATGATAAATGATTTAAAAAACTTATTTAAAGATTAATTAAAATTTATAAACCTTTATCTAATCTGATTAAAAAGAAGAAAATCATATTAATGAAATAGCGAATGAGTGAGATGAAATCTGATGGGGGGAGAAGGGAAGAAATAGAATAAAAAGAATGTTCAGATTATATTGTGCAGTTAAATGCCAACAAAACGACACATAAGAAGTAGTGTAATTCCTTCAAAAAATAGGAAATACTTAAACTAGATCAGAAGCCCAGATAGAAGTCCTAAATAAATCAATCTCTGAAAAGAAATCGATCTACCTACAAAATAAATGTTTGGCTGGAGAGTGGGGGTTGGGGTGGAGAAGGGAGGAACCTTTTGGTGTTGATAGAGTCATAGGATAATTCACAGAATCCACTTTTCACAAGTTAATCTCAAAAACTGAGAAAGAATCCTTTTATGATATAACTATGGTCCTAATATCTAATCCTTGGAAAATAAGATACAAAAAGAAAACTGTAGGTCAACACCATTAATTATTCATTCTTGAGGACACAATCTAGATGGTGGAATAAAGCAGTAATTTGTAATGACCGCATATAATTCACCTAAACTATCCCAAATTCACCTCTAAACAACTATGAATTAACAACTCAAAATGAATTTTGGGAGAGCAGAACCAACAAAAGAAAGGAGTAAAAAAGAAAAAAAAATTTCCACCTCCAGATTTGTTTCACTTAGGTAGAGAACATCCAGTGCAGAAAGTGTTTGGGCAAGCCAGCAACAGGTCATGCCCCAGCATAGCAAGACAGTTCCATAGCTGTCCATACTCTTAATACAGTAGGCTAGCAGCCAGGACCCAAGCTTGCAGTATAAGAAGCTTGGGACAATGCCTCTAGACCCCAGGAGCAGAGCCAAACTTTAAAAATAATGAAAAAGGCCTGAAAAATGAGCCAGAAAAAAAAAAAAAAACACACAGAAAACAACCCTCACCAATAGAAAGTTATTATGGTAACAGGGAAGATCAAAACACAAACTCAGAAGAACACCACAATGTCAAAATGTTTACATGAGAAATCTAAAAAAATGTGAATTTGTCTCAGGTCCCAAGAAGAGGGACTTTTAAATCTACAGAGAGAGGTAAAAAAAAGATCAGCAAAAGAAATGAGAGTCATGCAAGAGAATCATGAAAAAAAAAAAAAAATCAACAGCTTGGCCAAAAAAAAAAAAAAAAAAACACAAAAAATGGGAAAAGATGTGTAAACATCCACTAAAGAAAAGAGAGGCTCACTGAAGAAAAAATTCCTTAAAATTAATTAGGCAAGTAGAAACTAATGGTTTCATGAGACATCAAGAAACAATTAAATGAAATCAAAAGAATGAGAAAAAATGGGAGAGGGGAGAGGGGAAAGTGAGCTAACTCATTGGAAAAACAATTAATCTGGAAAATATATCAGAGAGATGATACAAGAATTATTGAACTACCGGAAAGTTATGATCAAAAATAAAAAGTCTAGACATTATATTTCAAGAAATTATCAAGGAAAATTACCCTGATATCCTAAAACCAGGATAAACCAGAATTTGAAAGAATCTACTGATCACTTCTAGAAAGAAAATCCAAAATGAAAACTTCCAGAATATAGTGAAATTACAGAACCTCCAGATCTTTTTTCCCAAGGAGAAAACACTGCACATGGCCAGAAAGAAACAATGTGAATATAATAAGAGTTATAGTCATGCTTACACAGGATTTAGCAGCTTCTACATTAAAGGAATAGAGAGTTGGGAATATGAAATTCCAGCAGGCAAAGGAACTAAAATTACCAAGAATCATCTCCCCATTGAAATATATATATTTCAATATAATAATCCTTCAGGAGATGGAAAGAGGGGAGAATGAACATTCAATGAAATAAAGAATTTTTCATTCATTCCTAATGAAAAGAGATGAGTTGAACAGAAAATTTGATTTTCAAATACAAGCAAGACTCAAGAGAAGCATAAAAAGGTAAACATGAAAGAGAAAACATTAGGGACTCAATAAAGTTAAACTTTTCATCCCCACACAGGAAGTTGATACTTCTACTTCTTTTTTTTTCAAAAGTAAATATTATTATTATTATTATTATTATTATCATCATCATCATCATCATTATTATATTTATTAAAGCTTTTTATTTACAAAGCATGTGCATGGGTAATTTTTCCAACATTGACCCTTGTATAATGTTTTGTTGCAAATTTTTCCCTTCTTCCTCTCACCCCCTCCCCTATCTGACAGGTAGTCCAATACATGTTAAATATGTTGAAATACATGTTAGATCCAATATGTGTATACATATTTATACAGTTATCTGGTTGCACAAGAAAAATCAGATCAAAGACCAAGAAAAAGAAAAACTGAGAAAACAAAATGCAAGCAAATAATAACGGAGAGTGAGAATGCTATGTTGTGTTCCACCCTCTGTTCCCATGGTTCTCTCTCTGGGTGTAGATGTCTCTCTTCATCACTGCACAAGTGGAATTGGTTTGAATCATCTCAATGTTGAAGAGAGCCATGTCCATCAGAATTGTTCATCATATAGTCTTGTCGTTGCCATGCATAATGATCTCCTGGTTCTGCTCATTTCACTCAGTATCAGTTCATGTAAGTCTCTCCACAAGCCTCTCTGAAATCATCCTTCTGGTCATTTCTTACAGAACAATAGTATTCCATAATATTCATATACCATAATTTATTCAGCCATTCTCCAATTGATGGGCATCCATTCAGTTTCCAGTTTTTTGCCGCTACAAAGAGGGCTGTCACAAACATTTTTGCACATGTGGGTCCCTTTCCCTCCTTTAAGATGTCTTTGGGATATAAGCCCAGTAGTAACACAGCTGGATTAAAGGGTGTGCACAGTTTGATAACTTTTTTAGCATAGTTCCAAATTGCTCTCCAGAATGATTGGATCCGTTCACTGTTCCACTAACAGTGTATCAGTGTCCCAGTTTTTCCACATCCCCTCCAACATTCATTATTATCTTTTCCTGTCATTTTAGCCAATCTGACAGGATAGTGATTTCAAAGAGTTGTCTTAATTTGCATTTCTCTGATCAATTGTGATTTGGAGCACCTTTTTATATGGCTACAAATAGTTTCAGTTTCTTCATCTGAAGATTCTATTCATATCCTTTGACTATTTATCAATTGGAGAATGGCTTGAACTATTATAAATTTGAGTCAACTCTCTATATATTTTAGAAATAAGGCCTTTATCAGATCCTTTGGATATAAAAATGTTTTCCCAGTTTATTGCTTTCCTTCTAATTTTTTCTGCATTAGTTTTGTTTGTACAAAAACCTTTTTAACTTAATATAATCAAAATTATCTATTTTATGATCAATAATGATCTCTAATTCTTCTTTGGTAATAAATTCCTTCCTCCTCCACAAATTGGAGAGGTAAACTATCCTATTTCTTATAATTTGTTTATAGTATCATTCTTTATGTCAAGGTCATGAAACCATTTCAACCTTGATACACAGTGTTAGGTATGAGTCTATGCCTGCTTTCTGCCATACTAGTTTCCAATTTTCCCAGCAGTTTTTGTCAAATGGTGAATTCTTATTGTAAAAGCTGGGGTCTTTGGGTTTGTCAAACACTAGATTGTTATAGTCATTGGCTATTTTGTTCTGCAAGCCTAACTTATTCCACAGACCAACTAGTCTATTTCTTAGCCATCAAATGGCTAAGCCAAAACCATCAAATGGTTTTGATGACCGCTGCTTTATAATATAGCGTTAGATCTGGTAGTTAGGCCACTTTCATTTGATTTTCTCTTCATTAATTCCTTTGAAATTCTTGACCTCTTTTTCTTCCAGATGAATTTTGTTGTTATTTTTTCTAGTTCAGTAAAATAGTTTCTTGGGAGTTTGTTTGGTATATCACTAAATAAATAGATTAGTTTAGGGAGTATTGTCATTTTTATTATATTTTCTCGACCTATTCACAAGCCCTTGATATTTTTCCAATTGCTTAGATCTGACTTTATTTATGTGGAAAGTATTTTGTGGTTTTGCTTATATAGTTCCTGACTTTCCCTTGGCAGATAGATTTCCAAATATTTTGTATTCTCAACAGCTAATTTAAATGGAATTTCTCTTTGTATCTCTTGCTGTTGGATTTTGTTAGTGATGTATAAGAATGCTGATGATTTATGTAGATTTATTTTGTATCCTTGCAACATTGTTAAAGTTGTGGATTATTTCTAATAGCTTTTTAGTTGATTCTCCGGGTTTCCTAAGTATTCCATCATATTATCTGCAAAAGAGTGATAATTTAGTTGCCTCATTACCGACTCTAATTCCTTTAATCTCTTTTTCTTTTCTTACTGCCAAGGCTAGTATTTCTAATACAATATTGAACAGCAATGGTGATAGTGGGCAACCTTGTTTCACCCCAATCTTATTGAGAATGGTTCTAGTTTATCTCTATTACATTTGATGCTTGCTGATGGTTTTAAATAGATGCTACTACTATTTTAAGGAAAAGTCCATTTATTCCTATACTCTCTAGTGTTTTTAATAGGAATGGGTGTTGGATTTTATCAAATGCTTTTTCTGCATCTATTGAGATAATCATATGGTTTTTGTTACTTTGGTTATTGATATAGTCAATTATGCTAATAGTTTTCCTAATATTGAACCAACCTTGCATTCTTGGTATAAATCCTACTTTGTTATGGTGTATTATCCTGGGGATGATTATTTGTAATCTCTTTGCTATTGTTTTGTTTAAGATTTTTGCATCAATATTTATTAGGGAGATTGGTCTATAATTTTGCTAGAAATTGAAGTCAAGTTCACCAGCTGTTATTTAGATGTTTTACCTTCTTCCTTTTTACAAAAATTGGGACATTTGCCCTTCTCCAATTTTATAGTATTTCTTCTATTTGCCATAATTCTTTAAAAAAAAAGAAAACTATGGCCATAACACATACATTATGCTAGGGGCTTAAAAATGCAATGCCTGAATATGCTCATCATTCAAATTCACAAATTTGTGTAGAGAGCTGAAACTCTTGAGTCATTGCCCTGAGGTCGGTTCAAGCACTTAGGGCTAACTACTGATTGGACAATACTCTATAGGTATATGCTTGGAAAATGGTCCTTGCACTATCCTTTGCTGACTCAATGATTGGTGTATACAAAGGATTGTAGGAGGGACTGGGGGTGGAGTAAGACAAGGCAGGGTCACTTTGGCAGTAGACAAGGGAAAAGGAAGGTCATGGAGATTCTGCTTCCATCCAAGTCAATCCTGTGTCTGAAGACCAAGAATAAAGACTAAGGGCCAACAAAATAGTCATAGTGGAGTTAATCCTCCAATCACCTGTGACCAACTAACAGGTGTAGGTTCTTATGCAGAAATTTCAGTACAGATTAATTACTCCTTAACAACTTATGGGCAAATTGCTGCTGCTGCTATCAAAGCATGGACTTTGCTCCCCAATAAAAACAATAAAGATGAAGCCTTCACTAAAATAACACAAAGGCCAAATGAACCCTTTGCTGATTTTGTGGAACATCTGCAGACTGCTGTCATACGAACTAATGGTGAAAATGCAGTAACAGACATTATGATAAGGCAACTTGCTAAAGAAAAATGCTAATGAGGTTTATAGAAGAATTATATTAGGACTATGCATGGATGCTCCTTTAGAGGAGATCATAAGATACTGCACCACAGTGGGCACAAATACCTTTTATAGCCAGGTTATGATACAGACTTCCCAAGATCTCAGCATGGGAAGACAGGGTCCCTTTTGGCAAGGGACTTCCAGAGAGACTTGTCAATTCTTTCAATGTGGTAAAGTAGGGCATCTGAAAGCTCAATGTTGGCATAGAGACAGAGTGAGAAAACAGGGTGGGAGAACAAGACCCAATATCCCATGTCCAATATGCAACAGGGGCTACTATTGGGCATCAGAATGTAGGCTGATTCAGGGAAATGGGATGGGGGGCCCAGCCCCAGGGTCCAAGGCAAAAAATACTTAGGGCATGTTGGCAGCCAATGCTACACCCAGAGAGTGCCTAGAAGTCCAGTACCCACACATGACCAATCAGCCAGGAAGCAATTTGATGGGAGAAAGGGATTACCCTTTTCAGGATTCACTTTTGCCATACCAGCAGCAAAAGAGACAGCCCGAGTGGTCACTGAATTCCTCACACAAGCATTTGCCATTATGAGTGGGCCACAAGCAATAAAAACAGACAATGGTCCTGCATACACCTCCAAACATTTTGCACATTTTTGTGCACAGTATAAGATTTTACACACCACTGGCATACCCTTTAATCCTCAAGGGCAGGCAATAATAGAGAGGATAAACAGACATTAAGATACTGCTCCAAAAACAAATGAAAGGAGGAGCCACAGGTAACCCTAGAGAACTTCTAAATCTAGTTCTTTATACTATTAATTTCTTGATTTTTGACAAAGATGCACTGGCTCCGGCAGACAGGTTTTATAACCCACCAGAAGGGCAGGGTCCAGTGCGAGCAGCTCCACTATCTTTAGATAATCGCCAGATGATGTGGAGAGATAAGAAAGTGATGAATGGAAGGGACCAGATAGATTAATTGCATGGGGGAGAGGGTTTGCTTGTATCTCTGCAGATGGAGAAGGAATCAGATGGGTGCCAACGATCCATATTCACCTTGTCCATCACAGAGACGATCATACACCAGCTGAGATAAGGTCAAGCACCTCATTTCTGAGAGTATTGCCTTTAAAAGCAGAGATTTAACCTCTTGCATTTCAGCCTTCTGCCAAAGTTTTGAACCAGTACCCTGAAAGAATAGAAACTTTAAAAGTAATTAATAAGCAGAGAAATTTTTGATTTTGGTTTTTTGTTGTTGTTTTTGTTTTGTTTTGAGGGATAGGTATGTAGAAGCTGTATAGGCTAAATTCACTGTAGATATTAATGGAGCATATTGGGCTTTCCACTGGTTTTCAGAATTGAATAGGAAAAGTGAACTGGATTTTCTTGGGGAAACGGTTACTTTACCAAAGCCTATCTCTCTCTCTCTCTTTTATTTTATTTATTTATTTATTTTTTAAAATAATTTTTTATTGACAGAATCCATGCCAGGGTAATTTTTTACAACATTATCCCTTGCACTCACTTCTGTTCCGCTTTTCCCCACCCTCCCTCCACCCCCTCCCCCAGATGGCAAGCAGTCCTTTATATGTTAAATAGGTTACAGTATATCCTAAATACAATATATGTGTGCAGAACCGAACAGTTCTCTTGTTGCACAGGGAGAATTGGATTCAGAAGGTATAAATAACCTGGGAAGAAAAATAAAAATGCAAGCAGTTTATATTCATTTCCCAGTGTTCTTTCTTTGGGTGTAGCTGTTTCTATCCATCATTGATCAATTGAAACTGAGTTAGATCTTCTCTTTGTCGAAGAGATCCACTTCCATCAGAATACATCCTCAAACAGTATCGTTGTTGACGTATATAATGATCTTCTGGTTCTGCTCATTTCACTTAGCATCAGTTCATGTAAGTCTCTCCAAGCCTCTCTGTATTCATACTGCTGGTCATTTCTTACAGAACAATAATATTCCATAACATTCATATACCACAATTTACTCAGCCATTCTCCAATTGATGGGCATCCATTCATTTTCCAGCTTCTAGCCACTACAAACAGGACTGCCACAAACATTTTAAGCCTATCTCTTTTAATGTGGGCATCCCTCTAGTGATATTTTCTTTGGCTGAATGATACAATACCATAAACTCCAAAGAATTAAAGTTCCGAGCCTTGCCACCATTCATAGGAAATCTAGAGATCATAATTAAAATGGGTAGGCTTCAACATATTACAAATAAAGAAAGATTCCATTTTTCTTAAGCTAAGCATATAATTCTAATTTCTCCTTCAGAATTATCATCTCTCATTCAAATTGCTAGTTAAGCACACATAGATAAGAATTGCACATGAAAAGTGTCATAAAGGATACCATCATTGAATTGTTTGATTGGAAAGGAAGGTGTACTTATCTTGTAATGAGATTAAAGGAAAATCAATGATCAGTTCATACTATTTGTTGCTATTTGCAAAGAATATGCATATATTTTAAGTGTTTTTTAAATTAACAAGGTAGTAACGAAATTGTTCTGTTTGCTTCTGTTTCCATCTGAACTTCTTTTTGTTTTCTTTTATGTATATTTGTAGTTATATTCACTTTTTTTTTTCATCTCTATCACCTCTCAGTAAATCTTCCCCACACAGCCAAGCTCAAACGCTCATCAACTCTCACTTAGACTATTTAGATAACCTTCAAATCGATCTCTCTGCCTCCAATAAATCCTTCACTCAGCAGCTAAAGGTTTTTTGTTGTGTGTTTTGAATATTTTTTAATATAAGTCTAACCTCCTTATCCTAATTCAATGACTTTTTATTACCTTCAGGATCAAATATAAAGTCCTCTGTTTGGCATTTAAAGTTCTTCATTCCTTTGTTTTTTCCTACCTTTCCAATCCTCTTATACTTGACTTCTCTGCATGCTTTCTACAATCCAATCATACTAATCTATTTACTATTCCTCATATAGGACACTTCCTTTCATCTCCACTATCTCTTCATGTGTAGAATGCTCCCCATTTTCTTCTCTATTGCCTTTTTCAGGCTTCCTTCAATTCAAAGCCCAGCTTCTGCAGGAGATCTTTCCTAGGAGACCCTAGCTATTAGTACCTCTTCTCTGAGATTACTATCCTTTGATGTTTCTACTCCATTTATATCTTAAATACTATTTATATGCTCTCTCTACCAATTGGAACTCCATAAAGTTAAGGTCTATTTCTGCCTTTCTTTGTTTCTTCATTGCTTAGCATAAAGCCTGACATATAGTAAGTGCTACTGATTACTTCCACAATTTTTTTTTTACCTCAGTCAATTAGAATACCTTCTCAGAAAGATGAATTCACTAAGCAATTTACTCAGCAAAACTGGCTTATCTTGTGTTTTTGTTTTGTTTTTGGTGAAGCAATTAGGGTTAAGTGAGCTGCCCAGGGTCACACAGTTAGCAAGTGTTAAGTGTCTGAGATTGGAATTTGAACACAAGTCCTCCTTACTTTAGGGCCGGTACTCTATCCACTGTACCATCTAGCTGCCTCCCTTGTTTATCTTTAGGAGTCTCTTCCTTCCTTCCTTCCTTCCTTCCTTCCTTCCTTCCTTCCTTCCTTCCTTCCTTCCTTCCTTCCTTCCTTCCTTCCTTCCTTCTTTTTGGGGCATGTTTGCTACACAAAAATTAAATCAATGATGACAATCCTTGAATTCCAATCTTAATTTAATTCCTTTAGAAATTAGAGACTTCCCCTGCCAACATTATCTTTTGCATTCATTTTATGGAATCAACTTATTGATGAAGAATAAATGAAGAACTCCAATAATGTTTTAAAGCAATTGTGTTTGACACAGCTAAGCTGTATTTTGACCGGTTTCTTGTGTTTGTGTAGTAACAAAGGTCCTCTCATATGTGGGTATCTTAAATCTACTTCGGATTGAAGGCATATTGTGGAGTATTTTCTACTGAAAGTCATAGATCATGAGTTCCCACCAATATTTTGTTGTTGTCTTCAATTGTTATATTACTGTTTCTCCATGTAACGTATGGCCTATGAAAATCATGGAACCTGAACAGATTACTTGAAAAACGATGGTAACTTTCCCCCTACTTCCCTCTAGCAACCAAATTCTGAACCCTCCACAAATATAAGCTTTATAAGCAACAGTCAGATTGATAGAGATGCGTCTATTTCATATTGTGATTGTCTCCAGAAAGAAATAATTTTAGTTGCTTTGTGCCATAATTGGTGGGATACATCTCTTTTAAGAGACAGTGAGAAATGAAAATATAACAAACAAGCAGTAAATTATGAAAAAACAAGATAGATGATTTCAGAAAAGCCTAGAAAAACCTAAACTGATGCTGAATGAAGTGAATAGAACCAGGAAAACATTGTACATAGTAACGAGATTATGTGATGATCAACCATGACAGACTTACCTCTTCTCAGCAATACAACAATTCAAGGCAATTCCAGTATGGAAAATGTTATCTTCATCCAGAAGGAGAACTATGGAGACTGAATGTAGATTGAAGCATACTTTTTTTGTTTTTTGTTTGCTTTTTCTTTCTCATGGTTTTTTGTCTCTTTTGTTCTGATTTTTTTTTTACAACATGACTTATATGGAAAAATGATTGTATATATGTGTGTGTGTGTGTGTGTGTGTGTGTATGTGTGTGTGTGTGTGTGTGTGTGTGTGTGTGTGTGTATAGCTTCTTTCAGATTGCTTGTTATCTTGGGGAGGAAGGAGGTAAGGGAGGGAGAGAGAAAAAAATTTGGAATTGAAAATCACCTTTGCCTGTAATTGGAAAAATAAAATACTATTGAGAAAAAAAAAAACAAATTGGAATATGTATAAACATCCCAGATGTGATGAAAAGTGCCTCTCTGAGACATTGGATATCATTAAGTGAATAGCAATTACAATGATAATCAACAAAGTTGTTTTGCAAATATATAAAAACATTCTCTTTTGGAATCCAGAATATTTTTAAAAGTAGTAAACACTGAGAAACCATATTTTAAACATAAAGAATCTGAAACCAGTGCTTTTGATGTAAAACTGTAGGACCACTAACAAAATGATAAAAAGAATTCCATCTACTCACCGATCTCAACCATCCTGACTTCCAAGGAAAACATGATCCTTAAAGTATCCCTTCAGTCATGGCATGCCTTCTCTTTAAATCAGAGGTTCTTAATCTTTTGTCATGGACTATGTGTCACACATATGTCGTGAAACATGTGAATCTCTTTGGTACTCTGATAAAACTTAATGGATACCTTCTAATAATAATATTTGGATAAATTTTCTCTGTCAGAAAATATCTCAAAGATTCTCATCAAAATAACCTCACCAGAATAAATGCAAGTATTATAGTTTCATTTCAGGAGTTTTTATACCCAATGCAATGCTCTCAGCTTTAATTAACACTTCCTCTCTCTACTTATTTTCATTTACACAGCATTTCTCCTTTTTTTTGTCTGTGAGAACAGCAACATCCAGTCAGTAGTAGCTTTCTCATACAATATCCAAATTCACTATTAGCATAAGTCTTTACATAAGACTTTCCAATTTAGTTTTTAAAATATTAAATTACATAGAAATATCAAATTCCTCTAATAAGGAAGTGTTGGCATACATATTTTTAAATGGAAAAATTTATCAAAAATTGTTGTATTTTCATAGCCCTGATAAGGTCAATATCAGTACTAAGTAAAGTTCTGGTTTTTAGTTTACTTCCTAATTTTCCCCTACTCTATGCAATTTACAATTCAAAAAGAGAATGTAAGGACTTTTAAAAATATACTGTTTGCAATTTTCTGGGTGATTCCTTTCACTGTATAGTCCCAGACTCTTAATCATGCTTAACCCAACCCACCTTCCTACCATGCTTTTCTGTGGCCACTTCGTTCCTATACTCATATCTTCCCAATGGAACCTTTCTACTTTTTGCTTTAGGAAATGTAGTCAAATCAATATTACTATCAGTCAACTATAGTATGGCTATACTTGCTACCCCATGATTTTTCAAAGCAAAATAGTTTTTCTTTAAAACCAGTCCCTTAGATATGTAGTCTTTTCCTCTCAGATGAAAAGATTCTAAGGACCAGTGTAGGATTGGGAGTAAAAAAGACATGGGTTCAAGTTCAGACTCTGACTCTTATTAGCTGTGTGTCCTGGACAAATCATTTATCTTCTAATCTAACTTTCTAAAGCCCATAAGTTGAACAGAAAGTACATTGGTGAAAAGGGTTCCCTCACTGGGAGATCCCTACCCTGATATAAAAAGAGGAAAAAAAGATGTAGAAAGTCAAGACTAATTTTTTCTATTGGCGTGCTAAACATTTTTTATAATACCTGGCATATACTGAGCCTTCATAAATTATTTTTCATTCATTTATTCATGTTTTTATTCAAGTAGTACTATATTATGTATAAATAGACAATTATAGAAACTCACAATCAGAAGGCATTATTTCCTTCATTTGAACCTTTTTTTTTCACAAGCTGCCTGCAAAAACTGCAATAACAAAATTACCATATTGCTTAATGTTCACCATAAAGCACCACCATGAAAATAAATAAATAAAAATAAATAAAACACTATTTTGAATCCAGTAAAAGCCCACAAACCAATCCTCTCAGTCTTCATTTCTAGATCAAATTCTTGCTAATTCTGTAATATTACTGATGTTATAGGATTGAGATGAGATATGATATAGCATAGAGATGTGCATGAACTGGAAATCTTTAGAGGACCTATGTTATCCTTTGACACTATCCATAGTAAAATTATCCTTTTGAGGTACAATAATCTAACTTTCTGTCTTACTCACAGGTGACCCAAAATTTAGTCCATAAATAATATGAACTAGAGGTCCTGATATAAGGAGAAAGAAAACAAAATACAAGCAAATAACAACAAAAAGGTGAAAATACTATGTTATGATCCACACTCAGTTCCCACACTCCTCTCTTTGGGTGTAGAAGGCTCTCTTCATCACAAGATCATTGGAACAGTCTGAATCATCTCATTGTTGAAAAGAGCCACATCCATCGTACAATCTTGCTGTTGCTGTGTACATTGATCTCCTGATTCTGCTGATTTCACTCAGCATCAGCTCATGTAAGTCTCTCTAGCCTCTTTGAAATCATTTAGCTGATCATTTCTTATAGAACAATAATATTCCACAACATTTATATACCATAACTTAATTCAGCCATTCTCCAATTGATGGACATCCACTCAGTTTCTAGTTTCTAGCCACTACAAAAAGGGCTACCACAAACATTTTTGCACATGTGGGTCCTTTTCCCTTCTTTATGATCTCTTTGGGATATAACCCAGTAGAAACACTTCTGGATCAAATGGTATACACAGTTTGATAGCCCTTTGGGCATAGTTCCAAATTGCCCACCAGAATAGTTGAATCAGTTTGCAACTCCACTGTTGGAATCCAGTGTTGCAGAAGGAAAACAATGTTAAAATTCTTAAGAACTCTAAGAAATGTGATGACCAATTACAACTCCAAAAGACTGTTGAGAAAGCCTGTTTCCCTTCTCCTGATGAAGAAGGGATGGACAGTAGGCATAGAGTGAGACACACATTTTCAGATACGACCAATACAACACAAATTGGTTTTGTTTGATTACTTATTTCTTACAAAGGAGTGGGAAAAGAATTTTATGAGACAGAAAAGAAAATATAGATACTAACTAAAAGAAGAGACAGACAGATGAGAGAGAAAAAAAGAGAGACAAAGAAATGAGCTTTGATGAAACAATTTTTTAATATAGAAGATAATATAGAAGAGAAGGAATACATACAAATGAGTCAGTGTTGGTACTACTACATCAAATTTAATATGTAATTTAAAAAATCAAACTGGAGGCAGTGTGACATCATAGATAAAGAGTTGCCCTTGAGTCTTGAAGACTTAATTTCAAGTCTGCCTCAAGTACATTCTGGCTTTGTGGCCTCTTAGAACACTGTAGTACCAAAACATGCAGATCAGGTGCTGATCTGTACTGGCAGGTAGACTTCACCATAGGAAATACCTTTGCAGATAAAATCATGATCTGGTTTTGTTGTTTTTTTGTTGTTGGTTTTTTTTTTTTAAAAGGAGGAAGGGACCCAAACTATATATAAAAGATTTATGATTTCCATATAGAAGCCTCTTTTTCTGTTCTTTATATATGGAAATAGTTATTTTTGTTCTTGGTTATTGAATTTATGATAAAAAGGAGGGAAAGTTATTTTTAATTCATCAATATACCTATCTTGAGAAAGTAGCAATGGTTAACAAGCTAGGCTCAGAATTATGTGGCAGAAGGAGGTCAGGGTTGATTTCCTTTAGGAAATTGCATCTGTATGCTATTACAAAATCTCTCTGATAACAGGCAAATCACCAGAAATATGTAGTAGTTAGCAGGTTTGACAGATTCTGGGAGATCTTCTTCCACTTTACTATACTTACTTTATGACAAGATAGCAAACCACAATATCATTGATGTCAGGTCAACAGATAGCTGCTTTAGTTCCCTTTAGCAATCAACTACCATTACTAGTCTGTTCTTCTAACCCTTAAAGCACGATCTCTTCCCTCTAACAACTTTTGTATATACACATCATTATTCCTTGAAGGACAGACAGCTGCTTCCTCCTTGGAGGGCCCAACTGTTATTCCTTAGTATACCAGAAAGCACACTGTCTTCATATCACCTTACTGGCTAAGAAAGTGGGCTCTATCTTATATAGTAGCTGCTACAAAGCGTCTCACACACACACACACACACACACACACACACACACACACACACGACTACGATTGCCAGTACCACTACCATTACTATTACCACAACCATCACTACTACTACTCTTACTGCTACTGCTACTAGTAATAGTAAATGAAATTTTAAATGCTCTTTTACTGAACCCAGAGGTGTAGAATAATTTTATTGTGGAACTGACTCCCATTGGCTCCTAGTGCTATCCTGGTAGATCAGGCTTAGGTGGTTACAAATATTGGCAAGAGCTCCCAGATTAACTGGTGTCTTTTCCAAAATTTTGCAGTAGCCTATTTCATTGCCAATACTACTTTACTTTAGTCAAGCAGGAAAGAATAGACATAACAGACACAGAAACAACACCAGGGCCATATGCCTATGTTTCATGTTTATCCAGGAAGCAAAAGTAGGACACTACCACTAATTTTCATTCTCCATCTCTCTGGGTCTGTATGTCTGTGTGTCTGTGTGTCTGTCTGTCTGTCTGTCTGTCTCTGTCTCTGTCTCTCTCTCTCTCTCTCTCTCTTTTCTCCTTTTCTCTCCTCTCCCTCTCTCTCCTCTCTCCTCTCTCCTCTCTCTCTCTCTCTCTCCCTCTCTGTCTCTCTCCTCTCTCTCTCTCTCTCTCTCTCTCTCTCTCTCTTTCTCTCTCTCTCTCTCTCTCTCTCTCTCTCTCTCTTTTCTCCTTTTCTCCTTTTCTCTCCTCTCTCTCTCTCTCTCTCTCTCTCTCTCTCTCTCTCTCTCTCTCTCTTTCTCTCTCTCTCTCTCCTCTCCCTCTCTCTCCTCTCTCTCTCTCTCTCTCTCTCTGTCTCTTTCTCTTTTCTCTCTTTCTTTTCTCCTTCTCTCTCCTCTCCCTCTCTCTCTCTTTCTCTCTCTCTCTTTCTCTCTCTCTTTTCTCCTTCTCTCTCCTGTCCCCCCCCTCTCTCTCTCCTCTCTCCCTGTCTCTCTCTTCTTTCTCTCTCTCCTCTCTTTCCCTCCTTTTCTCTCTCTCTTTCTCTCTCTGTCTGTCTCTTTCTCTCTCTCTCTGTCTCTTTCTCTCTCTCTGTCTCTCACATACATTCTCACTCTCTGTCTCTGTCTCTCTCTGTCTCTCTGTCTTTCTGTCTGTCTTTCTCTATATCTATCTATCTATCTCTATCTCATTGTCTCTCTGTGTGCCTCTTTTTCTGTATCTCTGTTTCTGTCTCTGTCTTTTTCTACTCCCACTCCTTACCTATAGACTTACACTTTTTTCTTTCTCCTTCAGTTATAGCCAGACAGAAATGATAGAAAGTTGTTTCTTTTCTTTCTGCTCTAAGATTCAGTTCTAATTCAGTATCCTCTCTCCATTATAACATAAACAGACTAGAAACAATAATACTTTCACAAGCTCTGAAATGGGGAATAGGGCCCTTCCATTATAAGTCTTTGCACCTTTCTGGAAGCAGGCTTCTGGGATCTTCCATGTTTCCTAAAAGCAGGACACTTTTCTCTAGGGCCAAACTCCCACTGGTCAGTCTCCCCACCCCACCAATCCCATTATATTAGATTGTAACTTCCTTAAGATAAGGTATTAAATATTATTTATTGTTGTATTTGTCCTTGTATATAATACTTGTAGTAGTAAAATAATAATTTTATTAAATGAATTTGCAGTGTGCAATATACTTTGGGAAACAGAACAAGGGAATTCTTTAAAACTTAGTAATATTTAATGGGAGGTAAAAAGCAAAATCATCTTTTTCTTGTACAAGATCTAATAGAAATCCCACTCCATAAATTTAACAGACCTAAAAGATCTATTTTCTTGATCTAGCTTTTGATTTTGTTCATTTCTTAAAACTTGAAATTGACCAATGCAAAAGGTACATACTAAGGAGCAATCCTAATAGTTTTCCTTTTCCTCTTCCTTGCTCCTCATAAAAGCACATGAAAAGGTAACAGCTTTGAACTTTTCAAAAACAATTGATCTTTTCCGTCATTTTAACTTACTCGATATTATAAGAAATGTTGTCATGTGGACATGACTTTAAATTATTTCTCCATTTGAAATAGAATTATAGAACTTTTTTAGTAAATGACCATAGACAATGGTAGGCCAAGTACTTAAAATTAGTTCTTTCCCTTTGAGATAGAATTTTTCAAATGACATATGGAAACAATTTAGAAAAACATAAATTCCCAATAGACCTCATCTTCTCAAAAATTCATTTGCCATCTTTAGCACCATCTATAAATTTAAAGCCAAAGGAGAATATATGCTTCTATTTTCTTTTAAGAACAGTGATATTTGTTTCATAATATTTGTCTAGTGCCTCCAAATTTGGTGGCCTATATATAGCAGTTATTAGAGACATAACTAAAGTGAGGGAAGGAGGAATTTTAGGCATACTTAAGGGAATGTGGGAATTAAGAACAATTGTCAGAATTGCTCAAGTAAAAATTTGTACTTGTAACTCACAAACTATTCACTTAAACATGGTGCCTTTTTCCCCATCATGAAACTGAGGGGAGAAATTTAGGCCACAAAAATTCACAAAACTGACTTCATTTTATGAGGCAATTTTAGAGGCTGAGAGATTAGAGCTATCAGCTCCTTTCATTCCCAAGTCAATGCCTTCCTTCCTGACCACATTGTTTCTGTGGTAGTCTGATATCTAAAAGTACATTATGAAAAACAGACTTCAGTTATGAGACTGATGTTAAAGATGGCTGTATGAAGAGTGCCTGAAACCAGTTCTCTGTGAATTTTCTGGTTTTCTCTCCCTTCTGGATACTCTACTGCAATGAATACAGCATAAAATAGACTGATTTAAAAAAAAACAGAACTGGAATTTAGAAAACAATAATGCATTATATAAATTGAAAGAAGTTCAAGGAAATTAAACATTGTGTAAACTTGATTCCAGAAAAAATACTTACTTCAGGGACTATATGTGGGATGTCACATGAACTATCAAACTTAATATGGTAATTGGTTTTTGCACAACTTAAAAAAAAATCTTTATAAGAGATGAAAGTTTCACCAGGTAGGGGAAAGTAAGAAGAATGTGTTCAAAAATGAATTCATTATAAAGGTAATAAAAACTATTCACTAGATTTTAAAATATAGTGCTGAGATATGGGTGAACAAGTTCATTTACCATATAGTATCTGCAAACATAAATCTAAAAACAATTTTTTTATTGCTTTGGGAGAAACTTCCTGAGATGGTAAGAGTTTTCATTGACTATGCTTTCTATCTAAGCTCTAGTTATCACTGCAAGCAGGTGTTTTCTCATGCAAAACATATTCTTGGCCTTGTTGAAAGTCATGCTGCATCCAAATGTTTAGTTGCCAACCAGAAACTGCAGAATGGTTGAAAACAGAAAGACTAGGAATTTATGTGGATAATCTGTTCTCTCATTTACCTTTTAGGGTAAGGTTCTTAATACCCTTTTTGTGTCATGATCCCTTTGGGAATCTGATGAAACTCATTCTCAGATTAATGTTTTTTAATGGATTATTTAAAAAATAATTATATTGAAATAAAAGATAAATTATTTCACAGACACCATAAATTATGTTTCAAAGGGACATACTATTCTCATAAATTCATTCATTTACAGGAAAAGACAACAGGATTATAAAAACTGAGGTCATTACCATTACATTTCTGCTGTCTTTTCCTGTAAATGAATGAAGATGTGAGAATTTCCACAGTACCCTCCATACATTTAAATGAAGAATGTTGCTACTGCTGACCCTGCTAAGTTTTAAAAAACATTCTTATTCATGTTTTGTTTTTATATTACAAACCTTTGCAGATTATTTCTACTTCATGAGGTCTCTTATAACAAAGTAAAATAATTTGTAAATCTAATAATGTAGTGACCTCCTCTGAAAGAACATGCAACATTCTCCACCTATTCCCCCTACTTTTCTAGTTAAAAAAATAGAATTCTATTTTCTCTCTCTCCTGCTCAACAAATCACTGAAAAAGAAAAGAAAAGAAAACCAAATTCTTTGTAGCAAATGTGCAGAGTTAAGCATAACAAACTCCCTTAAGGGATGTAACAAAAATTATCTGTCTTATTCTGCAGCCTAAATCCATCAGCTCACTGGAAGCATATTCATCATTAGTCCTCTGGAATTATGAAGTTATTGGATTTCTCATAGTTCTTTCAGCTTTCAAAGCTGTTTGTTTTTGAAGTACTGTTGTTATTGTATAAATTGTTTTTTCTAGTTGTTCTTTTATTCATTAGTTTATAAAAGTCTTCAAAATAGTTAATTTTTGTAGTATCGATGATTTCTGCTTCTGCTCAGTACACTCTGCTTTAATTCATATTTTGATATCTTTTTTTGAAATTATCTATTTTCTTAATTTTAGAGCATAATAATGCCCCAAAATTTGTCTTAAATAGTGAGTTTTTACCTCAATAGGAGGGATATTTAGATTTATGAACTTGTTCTTTTTTTTTTAAGAACTTGTTTTTTATTTAACTAGTTTCCTTTTTGTTGCTTTTCTTAAAGGAAGGGAGGGCTAGATTTATTTTAATTTATCATGAAGATGTTGGCCTCTAAAAGGCATTTAAATTAAAGACAGCTATACTAGTAACAACAAGCTAAAAGCTTTGACATTTCTTACTACCCTAAAAACAAAAAAGAAGTAGAGAATTTTCTCTCATTTCCACGTGATAAATTTCTAAACTCCCTTTAAAATCCTAAAGTAAACTGAAATTTTTATTTTCAATTTAGAACTTATGTTATCTACAGTGACTAAGATGAAAAGCCTCAAAGTTCAACTATATTAGTTTGCCTTTACTGTATAACTACGAGAATCTATGACTGCCCACTATATTCTTGCTGTTGAATGGAGGAGGGGGAACAGTATACAATAGCAGAAAATAGGGTTTGAATTTTAAATTAAACTAATAGGAGGGATCATTACAGAAATTCCCTACTTCACCTAGGGAGTTGTATGGACTTAGCTAGTATATTAAATCATAAAATGGTGCTCAAAGGCTCACCAGCCTTAGGTATTTCAACAATCTCCTCCAAAGGTAAGATGTGCCTAGAAATCTTAATGAAGTGATTCCAAGCTCTACTGCTGGAATTTTGAATGGGTGTGCTCCTTTCTTTTTTCTTGCCCAAAGTATAAGCCTTAAGGAACTTGTTTATTCATGACAACACAATAATACCAACAGCTCTCTAATAACTAAGCAATTGCATGGTTGATACAATCTTGAGAGGCTACATGTAGTAACCATAATAATTATCAAAGGCTCATACACCCTGAATCTGAGGGGAATCACTCTATGTGTAAAAGAAGTCAAATTACAGACAAGCAAAAGCCTTATAAGAAATCCAAAGCACAATTCATAAGAGAGACACTCGATTAGCTGGATAACTGATTTCTGTTGGACTGGCACAGCAAATATGGAAGGGACAGTGAAAATGTCTACAAGCAGATAATTTTTTTTTTAATTCAGCAAAGATACTTTTAGTCTTAAAAATATTCAATAAGATTTTGTATCAAAAGAAAATAAAAACTCATGGTTAAATTGTTGTTTATTCAATCATTCTTGAAATCAATTTTAAATTTTGCTAAAAGAGTAATTAACATGTCTATTTTGGGGGGGAGGGGGATTTGAGATGCTACTACTAGGAATATTTATTTCCCCAGAAAGGCAAGATCAAACACACATCAAAATATTCATAGTACTTTTTGTGATAGCAAAGAAATAGAAATAGAGTAAATGCCCACTGAATGGGAAATGACAAAAAATTGTAGCATATTAATAGGATATTATTGAACCAGAAGAACTGATGAAAATGAAGAATCCAAAGAAGTATAGAAAAAAGTATTAATTGATGAAGAATAAAGTAAGCAAAAAAAAAAAAAAGGAAAACAATACACATTGATTAAAACAATGTAAATTGAAAGAACAAAAAGCTGAAAGTGAACACTGTAATTATAATGGTCAAGTTTTCTCCAGACAGAACTGAGCAGATGCATCATCCTCTCTCCTTTGTCAAGGCAAGAGACTATAGATTTGGAATATTACATATATTGTCTCTTTCAGTTGGTGTGTTGATCGGTTTTGCTAAATTCCTTTTATTCCTGATTTCTTTTTTATTCTTTGTTACAAGTATGACATAATAACGGGAGGGTAGAGGAATGTATTCAGAAATTTAAATGATACAAAATAATATGTAATTACAAATGATACTGGAGTGGTTTGCCATTTTCTTCTCCAATGGATTAAGGCAAAGAGAAATTATGTGACTCATGTTTAACCTGTATTGGATTATTTGCTGTCTAGGGAAGGGGGAAAGAAGAAAGGAAAAGAGAAAAAAATTGGAACACAAGGTTTTGCAAGGGTGAAAGTTGAAAACTATCTTTGCATGTATTTTGAAAAATAAAAAGCTATTATGAGACAGAGAGACAGAGAGAGAGACAGAGACAGAGAAATTAAGTGATTTACGCAGGTTCACACATCTCATAAGTGGCTAAGGCCAGATTTGAACTTAAGTTTTCCTTATTCCAGGCCCAATGCTTTATAGCTACCTAAAAGTCCCATAGAGATTCAAACTCAGATCTCTGGATTCAAAGAACAGAATGCTAAGTACCACACCATGGAACCACTTTTAACTTGTCAAAGTTATGCTTTTCTCAAATGACAGGTGGCACTAGGTGGTCTCTATGAGCCCTTCCAGTTCTTTGTTTATTATCCTATGATGGGAAATTTCTCAATTCTTCATTTCTTATCCAGAATCTATCCATTCCTCAAGAACCAGCTTAAGGAAGTTCTTCTTAGAAACATTAGAAAATATACAGAATTACAAAAGAATTCTTGAATGTGTGTGCTCCTTTTTGTTCTTGCCAAAAGTTTAAATTTTGTAAAACTTACTTTTTCATGAGCAAACACATTAATGGCACAGATCTCTAGAAACTAGGTTGTTGAAACAATCCTGAGGAGTAACTACTGAAATACATTTGTCAAGACATTTTTTAAAAATGTTCACTGAATCCCATTTAAGAATCCCTGCTCTAGACAGAACAGGAGAGGAGAGCTAGATCCTAGTTTCTCCCATTACAAAGTCATATATATATATATATATATATATATATATATATATATATATATATATATATACAAAGAATCACAGAATTGCAGGATCTCAGAATTGAAAGGGACAGTTTAGCACAGGATTCTGAATATAATGAATGTCCTATAAATATTTTATTGATTGATTACAAGTCTAATTGACTGATTTCAAGAAAAAGGATCAATAGCAGATGAAAATAGCTGGATAGTTGTATAACTGAGAGATTATTTTAGCTTTAAAAAAATAAGTAATCACAATTCTGGAGCAACTAGATAGTACAATGGATATGATTCTGGACTTGGAATCAGGAAATCTGGCCTCAGACACTTACTAGCTGTGTGACCCTAGGCAAGTCACTTTACTCCACTTCAGTTTCCTCAAGAAGTTGCCATCAGTAACCTCATTAGTTGCCTCAAAATGAGTTGGAGAAGGAATTGGCAACCACCTCAGTATCTTTCTCAAGAAAAGAGGTCATGAAGAATCAGATATGATTTAAAAACAACTAAGCAAAATCACAATTCTCTATGAACCGTTAGCTATTCACCTGAAAAATGACTTTCTGAAAAAGAAAATTATAGAGACAATGTTAGTTTTCTCCATAAGAAATAAACTGCGGCTATCTTGTGGTTCAGAATCTATTTAACTATTTAACTAATTATCAGTAGAGAACTTATTTAACTTTTTAAAATTTAAGTTGAAGAAATGACAATCTCTGGTATCAAAATTGTTCACTTATTACAAGTACTTAAAAAGTTTTCTACGTACTTTTTTTTTCCATTTGTGGTTTTCCGGCCATGGGCAGAGTAGCTATATGTTTAGTTAGGTCGCTAACATTTTTTCACTTCTCTAACCTCTGGTGTTCTTCCTGACTGACCAGCTGGCTAACAGCTGTCATATTACTTATAGTTGCTAAATTGAAGGGACTCCATCAAAGAGCTATTATTTTTTACTATTTAAACATTTAGAGAAAGTATCCTCATGTTGATGTCAGTGTCTACTGGAGAGACATGATGATTTTATGAATAGAGTTCCAAAGTCCTAGATTTTTCTTGGCTTCATTTTTGACTTCCTGTTCCACATGTTGAGCAACTCAGCGAAACTTTTACAATTTCAGTATTTCAGTCATTAACTGGAGACACCAACTGCTGCTGAAAGGCATTGTGACCCATGTTTAACTTATATCAGATTGCTTGCTAGAGGGGATGGGGGGAGGAGAGAGGGAGAAAAATTTGGAACACAAGGTTTTGCAAAGGTGAATGCTGATAATTATCTTTGCATGTTTTTGGAAAAATAAAATATTATTAAAACAGCAAATGTATCATACTATAGCCATAATTTAAGTTCTCATACAAATAAAATAAAATAAAAATTGCATCATAGGAAAAAAAAATTCCTCTCTTAGACCAAACTAATTTTTTAGACAAGGCTATTTTACTATAAAATAAAGAAAATGTTGAGAATTACATCAATATTTTAAGAAATTACTTGAGAGAATCTCTCATGCAATTCTTGTAGGAAAAATAAAGAAATTTGCACTAGAAAAAAGAGACCTATTTGACAGTACTAGATAAGTCAAGATACCAAATTCCATTTCTGGTAAGTAACCATGGGAATTTATTTAAGCCCTTGGAACCTCAGATAGTTCCTAAAACTATAAATTATAGGTGAGCTGTCACTCACATAAATGGAAGGAATTCCCACACTGATAAAATCATGAGTATTGACATAGCCTAAAGACATAGTGCAGCCACCTGGAAGAAACAGAATTATAAAGTAGCCATTTGCAGTTTCTTAGAAAATGTGATATTGATACTTTTACAAATTAATTCAGTGATGTCTATTCAATGTCAGAGAGCTAGAAGTCCTGCCCATTGGCAGGACTCTGCTCTCACTCATTCTCCACCCCTTCCTACACAGAAGATAGGGAGAAAATTTACACAGAATAAAATCCAGATGGGTTATGAATAATGCTGCTGTAGGGAAAACCCACATTAACAAGGTCAGAGATAAACCCATACAGATTTCAAAATGCATTGTAAAATTTCTGATCCTATACTAGTTTCCACTTCATGTTTTCATGGGAAATTTGGAATCTGATTGCTAAACTTAATTCATACACAGAGGATCATAGATTTTGATTCATAAGAGACCTTAAAGAGCAGGGCACTATGGAAAGGTTAGGGGACCTGAGTTCAAATTATGACTCTGATACTTAGGACATTCATCAAAACATTTAACTTCTGGTACCTCAGTTTTATGATGTATAAAAGGACAGGGTTGAACTAAATGGTCTCTGAGGTCTCTTCTAGCTATAGATCTAATCATTCTCCCCGACATCTTATAGATAAGGAGCCCAACAAGTCTAAATAATTTGCCTCTCACTTATAGGCAAAAGATCTACCCATGTCTTCAAACTCCAAATCCAACACCCTTTCCATTATAGCAAACTGCTTCCCAAGCCTGCAAGAGCCCGATTTTATTTCAAGAAGCAGATCATAGATTTAGAGTTGGAAGGAATGCTAGCAGGACCCACTCCACCCCATCCCTCGCCACCCCCATTTTCAGTGACTTGTCCAAACTCACATAGGCAAGAGTGTCAGAGCCATGAATGAAACTTCTGACTCCATAGCTAACATAGTTTCCATTATACTTGGCTTTCTCTAATGTCATTAGTTCATAGGTAAAGTGTTCCATGCTACCAGTCACTAGGTCACTCTGAAGTTGCTGTTTTCTACTTCTTAGCAACACTGGCTCAGCAGGAAGTAAAGCTGCTTCCAATATGATTACCTTTAGAGCTGGAGCCTCAGTCTAGTTGGTTGGACCATAGATAGAAAAACTTCCTCTTTGCAAGATGGACAGATTTCCATGAGAATGTTTTACAATTTGGGAAGCTACAAAGAATATATTTCTTCAACTTTAGAAATATATGGACAATTCAAGTTATAATCAGATAAATCCTCACTTATATAGCATATCTTCAGGAGGGTACAAGTTTTCACAGAATGGAATTGGTTTAATGTCTTCATTTTTGTTTTTTTTTCTTTTTCTATCAAAATACTTGCACAGATAGTTTTCAACATTCATCCTTGCAAAACCTTGTGTTCCAAATTTTTCTCCCTCCCTTCCCTCTATCCCCTCCCCTAGATGCCAAGTAATCCGATATATGTTAAACATGTGTAATTCTTTTATACATATGTCCACATTTATCATGCTGCACAAAAAAAACCAGATCAAAAAGGAAAAAAAAAATAAGAAAGAAAAAAGTAAACAAATAACAAAAAAAAGATGAAAATACTATGTTGTGATCCACACTCAGTCCCCATAGTTCTCTTTCTGGGTGAAGATGGCTCTCCATCACAAGTCTATTGGAACTGGCCTGAATCACCTCATTGTTGAGAAGAGCCAAGTCCATCAGAATTGATCATCATATAATCTTGTTTCTGTGTGCAATGATCTCTTGGTTCTATTCACTTCACTTAGCATCAATTCATGTAAGTCTCTGCAGGCCTTTTGAAATCATCCTGCTCAACATTTCTTATGGAACAACAATATTCTGTTATATTCATATATCATAATTTATTCAATCATTCTCTAATGGATGGGCATCCACTCAGTTTCCAGTTTCTTGTCATTACAAAAAGAGCTACTGCAAATATTTTTGCACAGGTGGTCCTTTTCCCTTTTTATGATCTCTTTGGGATACGGACTCAGTAGAGACACTGAGTATGCCCAGTTTGGTAGCCTTTTGGGCATAGTTCCAAACTGCTCTCTTGAATGTTTAAATCAATTCACAACTCCACCAACAGTGTATCAGTGTCCAAGTCTCCCCACATTCCCTACAACATTTATCATTATCTTCTCCTGTCATCTTAGCCAATCTGAGAGATGTGTAGTGGTACCTCAGAGTTGTCTTAATTTGTATTTCTCTAATCAATATTGATTTAGAGCATTTTTTCATATGGATTTCCTCTTTAAAAAAAAGTTTTATAAAAGGAAATTTACTTACAAGGTACAGCAAATATGAAAATTGTTTCACTCCAGGTGTGAATGAGGGCACATTCTTCCCATACCACCTTGGTTCCTTCCAAGAGTAGGCTTATTTTAGTGCAGTTTCTATATGGTATTCACTTCATCAGGTTCATTCATTTCTAAATGCTGCATGGTCAATGGGTGGATGAGAATTCATCTCTGCTACTACTGGACTAGGTCCTAGAAAAGTCATCACTATTAGTACTGCTAGACTAGGCCAAATTAGCAAGGTCTTTGAGACTTTACATTGTCTGGCTTGTGGCAAATTCTGCCATGGATTTTAGCTATCAGCTTTTTGGTGCCTTGCTCTCCAGAAATTTTTAAATTCACAAGGAGATAGCCACCCCAATCTTCCAAAGCAAGCAAGAAGGGATATAACAAAGCAAGAAAACAGTAGAATCATGTATAATACACTTCATGCTGACTGTGTATGTGAGTGTGAGAGAGACACAGAGAAAGAGACAAAGAGAGAGACAGACAGACAGACAGAGAGACAGAGAGGCAGAGACAGAAAGAGAGAGAGACAGAGACAGAGAGAGACAAGGACAGAGAGAGAGACAGAGAGACACAGAGAGAGAGAGAGAGAAACAGAGAGACACAGAGAGAAACAGAGAGAGAGACAGAGAGACAGAGACAAAGAGAGAGACAGAGACAGAGAGAGAACAGAGAGACAGAGAGAGACAGAGACACACAGAGAGACAGAGACAGAGAGAGAGAAACAGAGAGAGACAGAGACAGAGAGACAGAGAGAGAGACAGAGACACACACAGAGAGAGAGAGACAGAGACAGAGATACAGAGAGACAGAGACAGAGACACAGAGAGACAGAGACACAGAGAGAGAAACAGAGAGACAGCGAGACAGAGACAGAGACAGAGACAGAGACAGAGAGACAGAGACAGAGAGAAAGAGAGAGAGACAGAGAGAGAGAGAGAGAGAGAGAGGAAGAGAAAGAGGAGGAGGAGGAAGAAGAGGAAAAGGAGGAGGAAGAAGAGGAGAAAGAGGAGGAATAAAGAAAAAGAGAGAGAGACAGAGAGAGAGAGAGACAAAGGCAGAGACAGCTCAAAGCCCTTGCCTCATTCAACTAGCCCTCTTACAATGTTTCTTGTCCAAAAAGAGCCAGAGCTAAGAGATTCATCCTGGCTGACCAGTGCCTTTTGAATGCACCCTAGTTCTAACTATAAAGAGAATCAACAGTTCCTATCCTCATCACATGTTATGCAGACCAGAGCCAGCTACAAAATATCTCTGTATGCTCCTCATCAAGGGAATGATAATCTTTTTATTTTACAGATAAGAAAACCAAAGCCAAGTGGGGGAGGTGGGGACTGGGGGAGGGGGGGCAGTGAGTGATTTGCCTGAAGTCTCATAGTGAGTAAGGAGGAATCAGAATTCTAACCAGGATCCTTTGGCTACAAATTTAGTGTCCTCCTCTAGACCATCTGAGTCATAATCCAAGGAGGTGAATAGAATCAAGTGAATTATTCTGTTTTGGGTGGGAATTACCTTTCTCTGAGGAGACTGCAAGGGAAGATTGAGAGCATAGAATATGGCTTTTAGAGACTGCTAAGTGGTGTAATGTGTTGGCTTTAGAGTCTGGAAAAACTAGGTTCACATGCTGCCTCAGATACTTATTAGCGGTATGTGACTCTCAGTTGGTTTCTCATTTATAAACTGGGGATAACTTACTTCAAAGAATTACTATATCAAATGAAATAGCTTATGGAAAAAAATTTATAATTTAGCACCATATAAATACTAGCTCTTAATATATGTGATCTTCCAGCTGTATTTATTGTTCATCCAGGGGTCCTCAACCTACAGCCGCGGGCCAGATGCGGCAGCTGAGGATGTTTATGCCCTTCACCCAGGGCTATGAAGTTTTTTTATTTAAAGGCCCACAAAAAAAAGTTTTTGTTTTTACTATAGTCCGGCCCTCCAACAGTCTGAGGGACGGTGAACTGGCCCTCTATTTTAAAAGTTTGAGGACCTCTGAATTCTAAACCAATAATATCATGGGTAATGTCTTGACTCGAACATGGATTGGATTTAAACTAGGCAGAGCTTCACAGAGTTGTCAGTGGCATTCTCAGTTCTCGAGTCATCCAAGTCCAGTGGTAAGACAAAAATCAGGAAGATGGTGAGGAGTCAGAATGCAATGAATGACCTTGGTCTCTGATGTTGACCAAGTTCTAAGCAGTATCTGCTTTAGTTGCCTTCATGGCCGTTGAAACAAATTGTACTCATCTGCCTGTTATGTACGGAAAATCTTCACATGCTTGGGGCAGACATCTGACTTCCCAACAAGGTTGAGTACCCTCAACCTGGTACACTGAAGTGTGGTCTCTATGCATGCTACAGCTTTGGGGGGCCACAAGTGAGATCTGGGTAAATCAGGTGGACACCAAGAGCAGATGACCCACCCTGAAAAGGGTTCAGCAAACCCTCACACGAGAGGTGTTAGTTCCTCCTCCTGAATAACCCATACATCCTTGTTCAGTTATAAATTAATTGCTAATTAATTGACTGAGGGAATTATATTCCTTCAGGGAAAGGGGAAGGGCTATTGATAATACCCACTCCAAGGTGTGCCAGCAGATATGCTTTTTCACACTCATACCTAAGGTCACAACCATAGGTGAATAATGAAAATCTAAGTAAGTAATGAAAAGCAAAAGAGATAACTCCCAGACAAGAACAGATAATCCACAAGGAACAAAAATTAGGATTTTACTGTGTATGCTGTGAGATGTCAAAGAAATATCTGCATCACAAATTTTCTCTAAGAATTGCTTTAACTATGTCCAAAAAGTTATCATATTATAATAAATTCTCAGTAATCAGTCAACACATATTGATTGAGCACTCAGGAGTGTGCTTATAAATATTTAAAAATTGGCTTGCGGGGGACAGGGAGTATGTTAGACACATTTTAAAGTTTAATTTTTATTATTAATATTTTCTTTAACATTGTCTTAAATCTGGATATTCAATAAAATGATAAAAACAATCCCTAATTTGTAGCATTTGCTGATTTTTGAGGTATAAATGCTCACATCGGAAATTTAACAATCAGCTAGCATGAGGCAAGTATAAGCCAGCTCTAGCATTCCCCCAAATTGCCTCAATGTGATTATGGAGGTCATGAAGGAAGAGTCCTAGATTTAAGAGTTGCACAAACTAGACTCAAATTCTACTTTTGTGACTTTGACTTTATAAAATACTTGTCCTCTTTGGACTTAGTTGTTTTGTAGGCAAATGACCTCTTCCAGCACTAAAGTTATGATGTTAAGAATAAGCTATAGACCCTCCTCTTTTTTTTTAAATTTTAATATCTTTTTATTGATAGAACGCATGCCAGGGTAATTTTTTACAGCATTATCCCTTGCATTCATTTCTGTTCCGATTTTTCCCCTCCCTCCCTCCACCCCTTCCCCCAGATGGCAAGCAGTCCTTTACATGTTGAATAGGTTACAGTATATCCTGGATACAATATATTTGTGCAGAACCAGACAGTTTTCTTGTTGCACAGGGAGAATTGAATTCAGAAGGTATAAATAACCCAGGAAGAAAAACAAAAATGCAAGCAGTTTATATTCATTTCCAGTGTTCTTTCTCTGGGTGTAGCTGCTTCTGTCCATCTTTGATCAATTAAGGCTCTCTTTATCGAAGAGATCCACTTCCATCAGAATACATCCTCAAACAGTATCGTTGTTGAGGTATATAATGATCTCCTGGTTCTGCTCATTTCACTCAGCATCAGTTCATGTAAGTCTCGCCAGTCCTCTCTGTATTCGTCCTGCTGTAAACCCTCCTCTTAAGAATTTACTAGCCAATCTTTCCCTGTGTCCTACCATTTTAAAATAGCCTTATTAAGACCACTTAGGTCACAGGGGTCCTCAAACTACAGCCCACAGGCCAGATGTGGCAGCTGAGGAAGATCATCCCTCTCACCCAGGGCTATGAAGTTTCTTTATTTAAAGGCCCATAAAACAAAGTTTTTGTTTTTACTATAGTCTGGCCCTCCAACAGTCTGAGGAACAGTGAATGGCCCCCTATTTAAAAAGTTTGAGGACCCCTGAGAGAACTGCAAAATGGGTTTGTAGGTGGGCACTAAACTGCAGTTCAGTGGAACACTCATGTTGGGCCTTACAGATCCCCTGCAGCATCAGTAGCTGCTTTAAGCCCAGAAACAGTAACAGGGTCAGAAAACTGGTCAAAAAGAAATTACAGGAAACCCTTTACTGGCTCTGGCTGCAGCTGGTATTGATGGCAACTCTATTGCCCTATGTAGTTTTGGGTCACAATTCCAGGTTGGAAGAGTGTGCTTGTAATCAATCTCAAAGGAGCAGGACTCCTGATCACAGTTTTAGGGCCAAGGGGAACACTAACACTCACAACTACAAGAGAACAGGGGACCTTGAATAAAAATCAGAGTGCAGACCAGGACAGCAGTGACCACACATCTCCCAGAATAACATCACTTTGGAAGCACTGAAAGCTGGCAGTTTGGAGCGGCTAGATGGAGAGAGTGCTGAGCCTGGAGCCAGAACTTCCTGGGTTCAAATCTGGGCCTCAGACATATACTAGCTGTGTAACCCTGGACAAGTCACTTAACCCTGTGTGGCTCAGTTTCCTCATCTATAAAATGAAACAGAGAAGGAAATGGCAAACTATTCCAGTATGTTTGCCAAGAAAACCCTGGATAGGATTGTGAAGAGTAAAACAGAACTGAAACAACTAAGCAACAAAACAAGAACTAGCTCTGAATATGGTAGCATGAAAAAAATCTAACCCTAGATAAACCAAGTCCAACTTTAACATAAAATTCAAAGTAAATTCAAAGAAAAATGAGCAAAAAACAACAGCAACAAAAGAACTTAAGTATAAAAAGTTAGTGTGGTGGCAGAGAAAACCAAGACAAATTTAGAAGACAACAATGTGAAAAGAGCTACAAGCAAAGCTTCAAAAAAAATGCTATTCAGAACCAAATCCAACAAAACTTCGTGGAAGAGTGATTTTTTTTTTAAAAAAGAGTCCTAAGAATTGTAAATGAAAAATTGTGGAAAGAAATGAGAAAAATGCAAGAAAATAATGAAAAGAAAAAACAGTTTGGTAAAAGAGGTATAAAAAATACTGAAGAAAATAATACCATAAAAGTAGAAATGGCTTGATAGTAAAATGGACACAAAAGTTAACTGAACAAAAGAATATGGAACTCAACTTTTTAAAAATGTTAAACATAAAAAATTAAAATTAAAATAAATAAAAATCCTTATATCCTTTATTTTCTCATTTCACCTTATCATGTAATATTCCTTTTTTACTTTATATATAATCAATGAACTATATAAAAGTGAGATGGGCTGCCACTGGAGGCAATGAGTACATTATATTTCCCTGGAGGTCTTCAGTCAAAAATTGGATGACCATTTTATGTGTTTTATATTAGGGATTCTTTTTCAAGTATGAGTTAGACTACAAGACTTCTGTAGTCTCCTATAACTCTTAAATTTTATGACAGTAGAATTATCACAGAATAATCACAATAATACATTTTATGTATTTATTATAGAATTGAAATATGTTATATTGTTTCTTTTATCTGGTAATTTATTTTTTATTAAAGCTTTTTATTTACAAAACATATTCATGGGTAATTTTTCCAACATTGACCCTAGCAAAATCTTTTGTCCCAAATTTTCCCCTCCTTCCCCCTACCCCCTCCCCTAACTGGCAGGTAGTCCAATACATGTTAAATATGTTAAAGTACGTGTTAAATCCAATATATATTTATATGTTTTCTTGCTGCCAAAAAAAAAAAAATCAGATCAAGAAAGAAGAAAAAGAAAAACTGAGAAAGAAAACAAAATGCAAGCAAATAACAACAGAGAGAGTGAGAATGCTATGTTGTGTTCCACACTCTGTTCCCACAGCCCTCTCTCTGAGTGTAAATGACTCTCTTCATCATTAAACAAGTGGAACTGGTTTGAATCATCTCTTTGTTGAAGAGAGCCACATCCATCAGAATTGATCGTGACATAGTCTTGTTGTTGAAGTATATAATGATCTCCTGGCTCTGCTCATTTCACTTAACATCAATTCACAAGGTCTCACCAAACCTCTCTGAAATCATCCTGCTGGTCATTTCTTACAGAACAATAATATTCCATATTATTTATATACCATAATTTATTCAGCCATTCTCCAATTGATGGGCCTCCACTCAGTTTCCTATTTCTTGCCACGACAGAGGGCTGCCACACTCTCTTTAACAATGAGATGAACCAAATCAGTTCCATTTGTTCAAAAATGGATAGAACCAGCTACACCCAGTGAAAGAACTCTGGGACATGAGTGTGAACCAGTACATAGCATTTCCAATCCCTCTGTTTTTGCCTGCCTGCAGTTTTATTTACTTCATAGGCTAATTGCACACTATTTCAAAGCCCGACTCTTTTTATACAGCAAAATAACTGTTTGGACATGTATACATATATTGTATTTAACTTATACTTTAACATATTTAACATGTATTGATCAACCTGCCATCTGGGGGAGGAGGTGGGGGAAGGAGAGGAAAAATTGGAACAAAAGGTTTTGCAATTGTCAATGCTGAAAAATTACCCATGCATATATCTTGTAAATAAAAAGCTATTTTTTTAATGGAAATTCTCATTAATCACAGTAGGGCTAAACACAGTTGTTATTAACACACTCAAGTTGTTGCAATTAATTAGCTAGCAAATTTAAAATACATTGGGCCTTCATAAAAAATCACGCAAAGATTTCTATTTAATATTCCTTTCTACTAGTATTTGTCTTTTTTATTTTTAAAATTTTGAACTTAATTACAAAAAACTTTCCATGTATGCAGTACAACAGAAAAAGAAAATTCAATATAAAATCATGAATTTCATTTTACATTGTTTACTTTTGAAAAACTATGTACTAAATGCTATATATTGTTTTCAAAGATAACCCTACTTTTCTGTGCTTCCTTCTAAGTTTTCTTCTATTCTTTGCTGTGCATTTTTAATTTTTTCTCCCTCCCCATAATATGTGTGTAATACATATGTATGTAAAACATACTATACATATTTCTATTGATCAGTTCTTTCTGATATAGGTCCTTTGTAGTTGAATTGAATATGTACAATGATCAAGATGAGTTAATTATTTAAAATTGTTCTTAATAAGAATATTGCTGTTACTGTGGATCATGTTTTCTTGGTTCTGTTCATTAAACTCTTTGCTATTTCATGCAAAAAAAGAGGGTTGCCACAAATATTTTTGTACATGTGGGTCCCTTTCCCTCCTTTAAGATCTCTTTGGGATACAGACCCACTAGAGACACTGATGTATCAAAGGGTATGCACAATTTGATAACTTTTTGAGCATAATTCCAAATTGCTCTCCAGAATGGTTGGATCCATTCACAGTTCCACCAACCATGTATCAGCGTTCTAGTTTTCCCACATCCCCTCCAACAATGGTCATTATCATTTCCTGTCATTTTAATCAATCTGACAAGTGTGTAGTGGCATCTCAGAATTGTCTTAATTTTCATTTCTCTAATTAATAATGACTTGGAGCACCGTTTCATGTGGCTACAAATACTTTCAATTTCTTCATCTGAAAATTGTCTGTTTATATCCTTTGACAATTTATCAACTGGAAAATGGCTTGAACTCATAAATTTGAGTCAATTCTCTATTTGTTTTAGAAATTAGGCCTTTATCAGATCCTTTGGATGTAAAAAATGTTTTTCCAGTTTATTGCTTCCCTTCTAATCTTGTCTGCATTTTGTTTGTACAAAAACTATAATCAAAATTTTCTATTTTGTGATCAATAATAATCTCTATTTCTTTGGTCACAAATTCCTTCCTTCTCCACAAATCTGAGAAGTAAACTATCCTATGTTTTTATAATTTGTTTATAATATCATTCTTTCTGTCTAGATGATAATTTATTTTGGAACAAAATAGCTACACAATTACTTTTTGTCTGTGCTTTTAATCTCATCCACTCCAACTTGCTTAGATAGAAAAACAGAGACAGAATGACAGAGAAAAAGGCGGGGGGGGGGGGGGAAGAGAGGGGAGGAGAGAGAGAAGAAGGGAGAGAGAGAGAGAGAGAGAGAGAGAGAGAGACAGAGAGACAGAGAGAGAGAGAGAGACAGAGAGAGACAGAGAGACAGAGAGAAAGAGAGAGACAGAGAGAGACAGAGAGAGAGAGACAGAGAGAGAGAGAGGAGAGAGAGAGAGAGAGAGAGAGAGAGAGAGAGACAGAGAGACAGAGAGAGAGAGAGAGAGAGAGACAGAGAGACAGAGAGAGAGAGAGAGAGAGAGAGACAGAGAGAGACAGAGAGAGAGAGAGAGAGAGAGAGAGAGAGAGAGAGAGAGAAATGAGAGAGAGACAGAGAAAAGGCAGAGGAGAGAGAGAGAAAGAGAGACAGAGACAAAGAGATAGAGAGACATACACAGAGAGAGAGAGAACACCTTTACCAGCTACTTAAAGAACTCCATCTTTCACTTAAAGGGTAAAGATGGAGGGCATTATTAGGTAATTATCAGCTTCTAAAGGCCTCTGTATACTGCACCTCCCCTTCTTGCTGGGAGATTTCATCCTGATTCCTGTTTTCCATTTCAGATCGCAGAAATATTTCAGAGGGGAAACCACCCAATGTGGTATCTGTCATTCTTACAAGCTCCCTATTGTGACTTACTGTACAAGAGGTCTGTTGTTTTCTCCTGAATATGGATTCAGGAGAGTTATATAGGCAGTGAATGAAGAAAAGACCCAGAGAGCTTCAGCTCAAACCAGAAAGGAGTATCCATTGTCAGAAGACTATAGGCAGACACATTTGCCAAGAAATACACTAGTAAATCTAGCCGGCAATGTCTGGGTGGGCAAATATTAAGGCAAAATGGGAAATGTTCCATTTCCAACATGAGATCTATGGGACCTTTATGTTGAATTTTGAATTTCTGAACAAGTTTCTTCAATTCTAAATTATGGCTTTTCTAATGTGTTCTGTAATTTTAATGTCTACTAAAGAGAAGATTTTTAAGTAGCTGTTTAAGCAATGTAAGAATGGGGGGGGGGCAGCAGTATTTGGACTAGAGACAAGTTTTGAACATACAAAAGGGTTAAGCTTTTTCTTTTCTAGTATTAATTTAAAAAGTTGCTGTTTAGCGATTTCTATGTTTTTACCCTTTAAATTATTTATATCAATGTTGCTGTTAAATAATGGAGGGGCTGTCTTTGGGTTTTCTCAAGCCAATTGATTGATGTGATTACTCTCTTTATTTGTGGTAATTATAATTCTGAAAGCTTTTGCTGAAAGGCTACCCTGGGTCCACTTATTCCTGCATTGTTTATAAAAGCAAGTGGAACTTACTTATATGTCATAATGAGATGGTTGTTTTCCTTTCTTTTGTAGCTTTTTAAGTTTTTTCCCATCTCTTCAAATAATTTGTTCCACACTTTTGATTATCTATGCCTCATGGAGAGATATTCCCAGCTTGTGACTTTTCTGCTGTTTGTTATTAGTGACAATCTCAATAGCAAGGCTCTTCTTAACTCCCATCTAGCCCTCTTTTATATTTCTTTCCTTCCATTAGCTTCCATATAATTCTGTTCCCTACTAATATTCACATGTCTTTATAAGGGAAAGTTAAGCATCCAAGATGAACTCTGCTTCCCTTATCAGGGAGTACATTACAGTGAATCATTGAAAAGACTTAACCAAATCAAGGACCTGATACATTTTAATCATTTTTGTTTTCCTCCCTGAGAGTTAAATATAGGAATAGAAAAGCAGGCCTTCCATTTCTGTGCTGTACAAACTCGTTTATATTTAAGTCATTACTAGTTTGTCAGTTGGAGACTTCCTAAACCTCCTAGGGACCAGAATTTCCAGTGAATATGAAAGACACTAAAATCTGTGGCTGCATTTTTAAATGAGTTAGAGATAGCAATTGTACCAATGTTTTATTGTTGCAAAGATCTGCTGGATCAGGAAATTGCTTCTACCAGTTCAGATCAGCATCTTTTCTTTGATTTATAATCTTAAATTGATTAGAGGGCAAGAGGAAGTAAGGACAGGAAGAGTAGAAGGAAGAGCATGGGAGTGAAAAGTAAGATGGGAGTGGGAGAAAAGAGAAGAAGCACAGATAGTGAGACAGAGGGCCCTAAGCTTCCACAAGTACAGCTATGTCCCTAAATTCTCAAAACTAACTCTGGCTTCCACTTTCCTAACTCCTGATTCCCCATCCCTCAACAGTAAGTCACCATCATAACTATGAATCAGAATATCACTGATAGAAAAGGAATCCATACTTACAAGCATGGATCTTATATTTGTTCTTTTTGGACATGTTGGATGTGAAAAGAAAAGGTTTTAGTTCAAGAAATGTAAGGGAAGGTTGAACTTACCTTTGAGGAAAACATGACACTGATGAATTTTCACCTTTCTAGTGTATTCTGCATTTTTTATATTACTGAAACAGATTCAGTGTGGTAGGAAGCAGCTATAAAAAAGGGCTGTTCGACTTAGAAATGCCGATAATCTTTAAAGGATTATGGTAGATGAAAAAACACAGACGAATGAATGGTACTTTTTTTTTTTTTTAACAGTACAGAAATTTGTTCTGGAACTCAGACTTGTATTGCTTTTAAAAGCCAGCCAAATGGAAGCATTCCAGTTCATTATCCAACTATTTGTGAACAAACTGAAGAGAGGAATAGGAATCCTTTTCTCAGCTCTCTGAATCACCAGTACCTTGAACAGTACAACAGATACAAGGAGTTGGCAAAGTTATAGCCTTTTGCATCTGTTGCAGGAATTTACAAGTATCTAAGAAGTGTATAATAAGTATATGTGTGTGTGTGTATGTATACATTCTTTACATAAATTAGATAACATGGCACAGTCCTCCAAGCTTTATTGTTGTTTTCCAGCACCATCATATCTTAGACTGCTTTTCTTACCTATTTGAAAACCAAGAAACTAACTTTTGCATCTTATATCAAATATTGAAAAGTGAGATAGATTTTGAATCACAATGCCTAGACTCACATTTTAATTAGCTACTCTGGCATTAAGTGTTAAACTAGCAAAGCAAATACTGCTGTTTCTTGACCAGTTGTCTAAAAATGCTTTTTGTGTGTGTGATTCTCAAAATGATCACAACTTGAATGTATGGTATCACATTCTTTAGAAAATTAAGAATTTATCCTAGTTTCAATTTTTAAAAGCAATAATTAACTGAAAACATATTCTTGAACAATGGCATGACCTTAACTCTAATATCTCTCTCAGGCTTCCTCTGACAATTGAAGCAACTGTTTAGAAAGTCAGAAGCAAAGAAAAAAAGAAAGAAAGTCAGAAGCAATAACCAGTGAGATGTTCTATTTCATGGACAGATGCTTACAGATATCATAATGTTGTTAGCTTTCAATACCGCTCATAAAATGTGATTGACTTAAAGACCTCCAAAATAAATGCAGTTTCTGCTGCCTTAAAAAAGTTACCTTAGAGCAATTTTTTGGTTAAAGTGACCTCCTCCTCTTTGTAATGGCCAGAAACTGGAAACTGAGTAGCTGCCCATCAATTGGAGAATGGCTGAATAAATTGTGGTATATGAATGTTATGGAATATTATTGTTCTGTAAGAAATGACCAGCAGGATGAATACAGAGAGGCTTGGAGAGACTTACATGCACTGATGCTGAGTGAAATGAGCAGGACCAGGAGATCATTATACACTTCAATAACAATACTATATGATGATCAATTCTGATGGACGTGGCCATCTTCAGCAATGAGATGAACCAAATCAGTTCTAATGCAGCAGTAATGAACTGAACCAGTTACAACCAGTGAAAGAACTCTGGGAGATGACTATGAACCACTACATAGAATTCCCAATCCCTCTATTTTTGTCCACCTGCATTTTTGATTTCCATCATAAGCTAACTGTACAATATTTTGGAGTCCGATTCTTTTTCTACAGCAAAATAATGGTTTGGACATGTATGCTTATTTTGTATTTAATTTATACTCTAATATATTTAACATGTATTGGTCATCCTGCCATCTAGAGAAGGGGATGGAGGGAAGGAAGGGAAAAATTGGAACAAAAGGCTTGGCAATTGTCAATGCTGTAAAATTACCCATGATATAACTTGTAAATAAAAAAGCTATTAAAATTTTAAAAAAAGAAAAAAGAAAAAAAAAGAAAATGACCTCCCTGGGGTCAAGGAGTCTGAGCTCAAGTTTTCTGAGCTCGTAGACAACTGTCTATCCACTACACCATATACAACTATGATTAGATATTTGAAAATGTGAAGATATTCAGGATTGCCCTGACAAAAGTAGCTGAAAAAAAAACATTGAATTTTCTTCTTTTCATCTGGATCTTGTGGTATCATCTAGGTATACTGAATTGGTTTTATTGAATTGGTTTGGGTATCTGCAGAGTCTGAAGAAGACACAGAAATTTTTTTAAAAATGAACAAAAATAATTTATGTCAGTCACTGAACCATTTCTGATGACCAAGGTCTGATTATGAAATAGCATGAGAACTTACATCTGTAGAATTTGTGGTACCATAGCCATATACAGATGGCATGAGATAATTGATGATGTTCTCTCCATGTGACCAGAAATTTAATCTCTGGCACAAAGCACCAAAAAAGCCATCTGATAAAATTGCCCAGAACTTTTCTGTTAAGACTGGCCTGGTCCATAATAAACTGCAGTCAATAAAGTTCTACCAATTGAGGATTGGCAGCATATTTGGATTACCTAAAGCTCCCCACAAACAGCTGAATGAAAGTGTAACAGAACCCCCAAAAGAAGAACTAAAAACTGTTACATTATAAAATTAGCCCTTCAGAATAACAGATGGATGAATGACTGGGCCTTCTGCCATGTCTCCATTGTGTCTAACATGAGGGATATAAGCAATGTGGTCTAACAAGGATTAGCTCTAGTTCTAGGGAAGAATCCTGTTCATTCATTCACTCATTCTAGCTGATGACCAGACAAAAGGCATCATCTGGAAAGAATGATAAATAGGTAGTCAGAAAAACTGGATTCTGATCTGTAGGCTTTAGGTTCCTTATCTATAAAATGAAAGGGAATGGATGAAATGAACTTCATGATTCCTTATTTTATGAACTTAAGTCTAGTCAACTTCCTGCAACTACATCAAATAACCAGGTAAGGAAATAAACCTAGTATGTGACACTGCTTACTTTTAAGATTATATTTTACTTTCTTCAAACAGCAGAAATTCATCTTCTTCCTCTCCCCCCACAATTGAGAATGAGAGAGATACATAACACCTGTTATAAACATGTATAATCAAGCAAAGCAAATTTCCGTATTGGTCACATCCAAAAGATATCTCCTCTTACCTTACCCCACCTTAACTCCGTATGTCTCATTCTGCATACTAACTCCTTTAGTTCTCTATCAGGAAGTAGATAACATGTTTCATCATTATTCCTTTGGAATTATTGTTGGGAAATTCTCTAATTAGAATTCCTATTTTTTTCAAAGTTTTTGATGTTGTTCAGTTATTTCAGTTGGATTCAATTCTCCATGACCTCATTTGAGATTTCTTGTCAAAGATAATAGTTTCCTTTTCCAGCTCATTTTACATTTGAAGGAACTGAGGAAAAGAGGATAAAGTGATTTTTCCGGGTCATTAGTTAGTAATGTCTGAGTCCAAATTTTTGTACTCTATTCACTGTGCCTCCTACCTTCCCAACAATATTGTTGTTACTGTAAAATTTGTTCTCCTGATTCTGATCATTTCACTCTACATTAATCCATACAAGTCTTCTCAGGTTTCTCTGAAATCATCCCCCTCATCATTTCTTATAGTACAAAATCATTCCATCATATTCAACCATTCCCTAGTTATTGGGTATCTTTCAAATTTTCCTTCATTATCTTAAAAAGTTATACATATTTCTTTAGGACTTGAATCTCCCACAAATTTCCTTTTCTCCCTTCTTTCCTTTTGCTCCTTTCTCCCTGTTAAGTAAAATGTAGCTTTGCACTCAACTGTGTGTACATATTTCCTCCTATGATCAATTCAGATGAGAGTGAAGTTGCAGGGTCAGTCCCTCCCTCACCTCCTCCTCCTTGTTTATATGGACATCTACTTGTCCATATTGGTTTTGTGAGATAGTTTTCCCCATTCTTTTCCTCTTACCCCCTCACCAGTATATTCTTCTTCCCCATCACTTTCCATTCTTCTTTTAAGATTATTATGACATACCTACTTTTTGACATAATGGGACATCTTTGTTTAGCTAATAAGATAATTTGAATCAAAACAAAAAAATGCATAATGACTTACATCATTGCCTGCTTAGACTTTAAACTCTTATTTCTTTCCCTCCTCCATTCTTTCCATCTTTGCTACCAGGAACAGGGTACAGTTGCAAATTGAATTAAAAATGTAAAATTTCAGTAGTGATAACTCAATAAATTCAACAGCAAGTAAAAAAAAAAATATGATGACATAAAACCACTCCCAGGCTCTCTGTTTGTAAACCTAATGATGACAAGTTTCAGAGGGGACACATGTATCATCTCCCTGTGATAGAATGCAAGCACAGTTGGTCCCTTAGGATTGTTCATTCATATTTACCATTTTACATTTATCTTAACTACAGTGTTTGAAATGAAAATGGGATTAATAAAAGCATCCACCTCCCATAATTGTTGTGAGAATCAAATGGGACATAGTAAGTAGGTGCTTAATAAATGTTTCCTTCCTTCAAAGTTTCTATGTTCTACTCTTCTCATAAGGAATGCTTGCAAGTCCTCTATTTCATAAAAAAGTTCATTTTCCCTATAAAGTTATATTCAGTTTTATAATTATACCAAATATTCTTGGTTGTAAACCTCTATCTTTTGCCTTCTAGAGAATTAAACATCAAGCTATCTACTCCTTAATCATTTGCTAATTTGTATGGGATCCTGATTGTAGATCCTCAATACTTGAATTATTTATTTCTGGCTAATTTTTTTTTAAACGTGGAAGCTCTGGATTTAGACTATAATCTTCCTTGTAGTTCTTATTTAGAGTTTCTTTGTGGGGATGATAGGTTGATTCTATTTCTCTTTGCTTTCCAGTTCTATGCGATCTGGGCAGCTTTTTTTTTTTTTTTTTTAATATTTCTTGAAATGTGATGTTTAGGCTTTTTTTTTTTTTTTTTTTTTTTTTTTTTTTTTTTTTTTTTTTTAGTCAAAGAACTCAGGTAGTCTTTAAGTTTTTCTCCTTGAACTAGTATCCCAGTTTAATTCATTTTACTATGAGATACTTCTAATTTACTTCTATTTTTCCCCAGTATTTTGGCTTTAAGGAATTTTTCTTGTAGTCTCATGGAGTCATCAGCTTCTATTTGTTACATTCTAATTTTCAGGGAGCTTGTTGCTCTTGTGCCAATCTGTTAATTCCATTTCCCCTTCTTTATTGCATAGCTCTCATTTATTTTATGAGTTGTCTCATTTAATTTACAAAAAAAAATTTTTAGATTTTTGTTTCATCTCTTCCAGGAATTCTAATTGAATTTGTGCCCAACTGATCATTTTTTAAGGTTTTGCTTGTAGATTTTTATGTCTAGAGCATCCTTGTCATTATTATATATTTTTGTAGTAAAATTCTTTTTGTTTATTTGCTCATTCTTCTAACTTACTGACTTTAAATTTGAGGTTAGTTTTAAGTTATATATGTTTCTGGAGATGAAATTTGGGTTGATTTTTATTACTGGAGTTTTGGAGTACTGAGTTTTGTTCTATTTTCAAGGTTAGTTCAGACTGGTGACTTAGAAGCTCTCAGTGTTCCCAAAGTGGTCTGATTCAAGACAAAGGATGATTATTGTTCTCCTCCTGGTCTCAACTCGACAGTTTTTTTTGGTCTGAGTCTGAGGAATAATAAAATGTCTCCTGACTCAACAGCTCTCAGCTGTATGAGGGACAGAACTGCAGGCTTGTCTTTGATATAAGATTTTTCTTTAGGTTTCAGACTGAATGAAAAGCTAGAATTAAGATCCCACTCCACTCCTAGAGTAAAAGTTTCTGGTCTTGAAAGCTACTGCTTCTGAACTTGCTCCTCTCTTGGTATAAAACCCCTGAATACCACCCCTTGTCACAAATCTCCTCGTAATTCTGCTTTGGATCTGTGACTCAGAAATGGAAATAGCAAGTGACAAAGCTGCATATTCTCATCAGTTTCCTTATCTTGAACAGGATTAAGATGCCTTATTATGAATCTGGGACCTCTGCTTGCTCAGATATATAGCCTCTCCATTGCCCTGGAGTGCTCCTTAGACGATATTACATCCCCAGGGTCCTCAGACATCTTTAATTCTTTATGTTATTGTTGGTGGAGTTGTGAAACGATCCAACAATTCTGGAGAGCAATTTGTAACTGTGCTCAAAGGATTAGAAAACTGTGCATACCCTTTGATCCAGCAGTGTCGTTATTGAGTCTGTATCCCAAAGAGATCATAAAAGAAGGAAAAGGACCCACATGTGAAAAAATGTTTGTAGCAGTCCTTTCTGTAGTGGCAAGGAACTGGAAAGTGAGTGAATGCTTCTTAGTTGGGGATTAGTTGAATAAGTTATGGTTTGTGAATGTAATGGAATATTATTTGTTTTATAAGAAACAATGAGCAGGCTGATTTCAGAAAAACCTGGAAAGACTTACATGAACTGATCCCTAAGGAAGTGAGTAGAACCAAGAGACCATTGTGCACAGTAACAAGATTATGTGATGATCAACTCTGATGGACATGGTTCTTTTCAACAATGAGGTGATTCAGGCCAGTTCAATAGACTTGTGATGGAGAGAGCCATCTGAACCCAAAAAGTGGACTATGGGGATCAAATATGGATCACAAAATAGTATTTTCTCTTTTTTGTTGTTTCTTGTGTTTCTTTCCCTTTTGATCTGATTTTTCTTGTGCACTATGATGAATATGGAAATATGTTTAGAAGAACTGCACATGTTTAACTTTAAAAAAATTATTTATGCTGACTTGATCTGGAAAAATTACTCACTGTGACTTTTTTCCCCTAATTTTCCCATTAGGATTTGTGCTTTATAGATCTGATTGAAACAGTTTGGGGAAGAGTTTTTTTAAATCTTCTACATGACAAGTAATACATAATTCTATTGTTTCCCATAATACCTGTGGGAAAAACGGAGCTTTGTAAAACAATCAGAATCTTTATAAGATGATAAAATCATAGACTTGAAGTTAGAAGAACCTGGAAAGTTATCCTGTTCAACTACCTCTTTTTATAGAAGAGAAAATCAAGATTCCCATATTAGGTGACTTGTCCAAAGTCACACAAATGGTGAATAAAGGAGCTGACTTTTGAAACAAGCTCTTCTAACTTCAATTACTGAGCTCTTGCCCTGAGATATTTTGTCTCCCTCATCCCAGGTGTCAAACTGAATTTTAGGATGTTCCAGTTCTCAGAACACCTACTCAGAATACCACTATTGTTGCTGTTCAGTTTCAGCCACATCTAACTCTCTGTGACTAATTTTAAGAAATTTTCTTGTCAAAGATACTGGAGTGATTTGCTATTTCCTTTCTCTAGCTTATTTTATAGATGAAGAACTGAGGGAAAAGTTTAAGTGATTTGCCAAGGGTCACACAGCTAGCCAGATTTGAACCCATGAGGTCATAAATCCGGATTCATCACTCTAACCATCTAACTGCCCCAAATCACAAGCTTTCAGTGCTTCCAAGGTGGTGTTCCTGTTTGAAGCTGAATTTGAACTCATGAAAATAAATCTTCTTGATTCCAAGATCAGTGCTTTATCCACTGTAAGTTAGCTACCTTAAAAATACAAAAGAAGTAAAGAAGAAAGATCAGTGGGTCAAGAGTCTAAAAGCTTACATTTAAGACCTAGATCTGTGTTATTCTGGGTAATTCACTTTGTATTTCCTGGTGGGGTTCCCTCAACAGAAACAAAAGGGGGAACAAACATACTCTTATCCATGTGAACTAGGATGAGAAAATTAGCCTGAGCTTAGAGAAGTGGTAGTGTAACCTCTCAACTAGGTATAAACTCTAGACAGGAAAACCATCTTGAACTGAAGTTTCCAACCCTCATTTATAAAATGAATGTATTGGATTAAGTAACTTTCAAGCTCTTTGTGAGTAATCTTTTCTGCAGTGCTTCAGTAATTCCATGATTTCATTGGAATGGATACTCCACCCATCTTTGCAGGTTACAGCTTTTCTAGCATTCTTATCTTATCCAATTTTCTTTATACTTTCCTGTAAATTCTTCATAAAAAGTAGACAACTTTGTGTCAATTCATCTAGGACAAATAGGAATAGAACTCAGCAATGAACAAAAACCATTTAAGAAATGGACTGAGACAGAGTATGGTTCTATCAGAAATGCTGGAAGGTAGAGTGAATATAATTACTTCACAAGTGGTGGATTTAAAACTAACCCAAGTCTTCAAGCCACAATTAACATGAGCATTTCTTGAGTTTCTGTCTGCATAGAATAAAGAAGATAATATATCAGCTCCCCACCCAGAGACTGAAAATCAGGATTCGCCTGCTCCATCTCAGGATTCCTCAAAAGCCTTTTTTTCTTATGCCTTTGATGACAGATGCTAACATTCTTCATAGAAAATTCACCTGGGAATCTGAGGATCTTCCTGTGATTCATTTGAAATGTGAGTTCTCCTGAGACAATGTAAAGAACGCTGGTTCTAAATTTAATGAACCTGGATTCAAATCCCACTTCCAGCAGTCCACACCTACTTGGTTGGGCAGGGCATAAATCAGTTCACTTGCTCGAGTCTCTGAGCACAAGGAAGTGATTAGACTAAATAACCTTTATATTTTCTTTCTAGCTCAAAACCAATTATTGTAATTCACTATGATGTTTTTGCTGTGGAAACTGTCTCCTCCAATGATTGCAACATATCTAACTTATAGATAGGCATTGTTCAGAAAGAATGTTGATATGGCATTGGAGGACCTGTGTTCAAATCCCAGTTTTACCTTTCTAGGTCTCAGTTTCCTTATCTCCAAAATGAGAGGATATTGGACCTCTGAGGCACTTTCCAGATCTAAATCCATGATTTGATGGCAGTTGAGAGTCTCAGAGAGTTAAGTGATATATCCATGGTAACATGACTAGTAAAGTTCAGAGACAGAATTTGATTGCAGGTCTTCTTGAATCCTCACCCAAGACATTATTCCTTGTACCATTCTTTTTTGTTGGAAGATTATTTCTATAAATTGTTTCTGACTCTGTGACCTCATCTGGGATGTTTTGGGTTTGGGGTTTTTTGTTTGTTTGGTTTTTTGTTTGCTTTGGTTTTTGCTTGTTGATTTGTTTGTTTGTTTGTTTTATTTTTACAAAATTACTGGAGTGGTTTGACATTTCCTTTTCCAGCTCATTTTTACAGATGAGGAAACTGGGGCATTTTTTGAAAGTGTGAGTCTACTGATCTAACCATTCCTGAGAACAATTTGGAACTGTGCCCAAAGGGCTACCAAACTGAGAATACCTTTTAATTCATCAGTGTCTCCACTGGGTCTATGTACCAAAGAGATCATAAAAGAGGGGAAAGGATCCACATGTGAAAAAATATTTGTAGCAGCCCTTTTTGTAATAGCAAGGAATTAGAAAGTAAGTGGATACCATTAGTTGGAGAATGGCTGAATAACTAATGGTATATGAATGTTCATGGAATATCATTATTCTATAAGAAACAGTCACGCGGGATGATTTCAGAAAGGACTGGAGACACTTATGTGAACTGATGCTAAATGAAATGAATAGAAGCAAGAGAACATTGTACATGGAAACAACAAAATTATGTGATGACCAAGTCTGATGGTTATAGCTCTTTTCAACAACAAGATGATTTAGGCCAGTTCCAATAGACTTGTGTTGGAGAGAGCCATCTGCATCCAGAAAAAGGATTATGGAGACTGAATATGCATCACAACATAATATTTTCACCTCTTTGTGTTGTTGTTTGCTTGCTTTTTTTCTTTATCTTTTCCCCCCTTTGTGATCTGTTTTTTCTTGTGCAACAAGATAAAGGTGGAAATAGGTATAGAGGAATTTCACATTTTTAACTTATATTGGATTATTTGCTGTCTGTGGGGAGATAGGGGAAAAGAAAGAAAATCTGGATCTCAAGGTTTTACAAGGGTGAATGTTAAAAATTATCTTTGCATGCATTTTGAAAATAAAAGGCTATTATTAAAAATAAGTATGGTTCTAATGAGAAGACAAAAGAAAGGGAAGAAGGGAAGGAATAAAGGAAGAAGAGAGAAAGGGATGAAGGGAGGAATGAAGGAAGGGAGATAGAAAGGAAGGGATGGAGGGAAGGAGAAAGAATTTACTAAGAGCTTACCATGTTTTAGGCAGCATGCTAAGTGCTTTACAAGTATTATCTCATTTAATCTTCACAACAATCTTGGGAGGTAAGTACTATTATTACTTTCATTTTGAAGTTGAAGACACTGAGGCAGGGAAATTAAGTTATTTGCCCAAGCATATAGAACTATAAATTGGATGAAGTTGGATTAGAATGATGAAGAATGAATTTGGATTAGAACTCAGATCTTCTACCACTACACATCTGTCAGATTGACTAAGATGACAGGAAATGATAATGACCAATGTTGGAGGGGATGTGGGAAAACTGGGACACTGATACATTGTTGGTGGAGTTGTGAATGGATCCATCTATTCTGGAGAGCAATTTGGAACTATGCTCAAAAAGTTATCAAACTGTGCATAGCCTTTGATCCAGTAATATTACTAGTGGGCTTATATCCCAAAGAGATCTTAAAGGAGGGAAATGGACCCACATGTGCAAAAATGTTTGTGGTAGCCTTTTCGTAGTGGCTAGAAACTGGAAACTGGGTGGATGCCTATCAATTGGAGAGTGGCTGAATAAATTATGGTATATGAATGTTATGGAATATCACTGTTCTGTAAGAAATGACCAGCAGGATGATTTCAGAGAGACTTGGAAAGACTTATATGAACTGATGTGAAATGAGTGAAATGAACAGAACCAGGAGATCATTACACAAGGCCACAACAAAACTATATGATGATCAATTCTGATGGACGTGGCTCTCTTCAACATTGAAATGATTCAAATCAGTTCCACTTGTGCAGTGATGAAGAGAGCCATCTACACCCAGAAAGAGAACCATGGGAACAGAGAGTAAAACATTCTCACTCTCTCTCTGTTGTTATTTGCTTGCCTTTTGTTTTCTTTTTCAGTTTTTCTTTTTCCTTTCTTCTAGATATGATTTTTCTTGTGCAACAAGATAACTGTATAACTAAGTATTTATTTATATATATATATATATATATATATATATGTATATATACACATATATATACATATATTGGATCTAACATGTATTTCAACAATATTTAACATGTTTTGGACTATCTACCAGTTAAGGGAGGGGGTGGGGGGAAGGAGGGGAAAATTTGGAACAAAAGATTATGCAAGAGTCAGTGTTGGAAAAATTACCAATGCATATGCTTTGTAAATAAAAAGCTTTAACAAAAACAAATGTAAAAAAAAAAGAACTCAGATCTTTCCAATGTATGAACTGATGCAAAGTTAAGTGAAAAGAACTAGAATACTATACACAATAATAGCAATATTATAATGATGATCAACTGTAGAAAGCTTGGCTATTCTGAACAATACAATGATCCATGACAACTCCAAAGTATTCATAATAAAAAATGCAATCTACTTCCAGAAACAGAACTGATAAACACTCAATGCAGATAAAAGCATATTTTTTCCTCTTTCTTTATTTTGCTTGCTTTTTTTTTTTGCAACATGACTAATATGGAAGTATATCTTGCATGACTTTACATGTATGATGGATATTATATTGCTTGCCTTCTCAATAGATGGGAGAAGGGATAGAGGGAGAGAAAGATTTTGGAACTCAAAATTTGTTAAATGAGTGCCAATAAATAAAACAAATGAATGAATAATTAAAGAAAGGAATTCAAGTCTTCCTGACTCCAGATACAGAATTCTATCCACTATGCCATGTATATTCCCCCTAATTTGAATAATAAAGGCCATGTGGTGTGATGAAAATTGTGGCATCAGGAAAAATGTGGGTTTAATTCTTGGCTCCAATACTTATAAGCTATGTGATCTGGACCAAATTATTTAAATCTTTCTGAGCCTCAGTTTCCCTACCTATAAAATGGGGATGCTGCAAAATGCTTCTCTCAGAAAGCTGTTGAAAGGAAAGTGCTCCATGGAACAAACTACTACATAAATCTGAGTTTTTGTTATTGCCTACACAAAGGCTTATTGGCAACTTCTTGCCATCTATTTACATTAGTTTCTAAGAACTTTTTCCCCCTAAGAATTGTTTTTTCCTAGTCATCTTTGTTTTTCTATAAGCCAGAAGAAAGAATTTCAGGGGTTAATTACTCCAAAATTATTGGTAAAATGGTCTGACTATCAAAATCTAGGGAATACCACTATAAATGTTTCTCCTTTCAGAAAAGTTTCTTTTAATCCTATATTACAACTGTCATTAAATGAGTTTTCAATCCATGAGAAAATATTTTTCTTGTCCTATTATTAATCAAATGTAATATTTTGTTGAGACTCTTTAGAATGTCATGTTTCCTTGTGTCAAACATTACAAATGAATGGATTATTTTGACTAAGTTAGGTACAATAGTTATGTAATCTATGATATTGGATTTGTCACTAAATGATGACAGGCACAAAAAATGGAAGAATTCATAATGGTCATTCTCTTTGGCAAAAGGTAGATGTATTTAGGGAATTAGTTACAGACAAAACAAAGGAATATGATAGACACCAGGAATGGTAAACATGAAATAGAGTTGGGAGAGCATATGAAAGACAAGTTACTTAGTGGAACTCACAATTACCCAGTAGAAAGAGAGCATCCCATGAGGTTGGGGCTTGCCCTTAGCTGGCAGGCTAAATCTTGGAATGGACTTAGCACCCTAAAAGACTGAGAAAGCTGAAAGGAGAAGTGGAGTTAAGGGAACTACTATGTGGCTTGAGGCAAGGGGAAAGTGAAGGGGAAAAACACATCAAGGTAGAGTGTTATGGCAGGCTGACTCAAAGGAAGGCTCTCAAGTAGGTTTTATAGGGAAATTTTTACTTCAGGGACATGAATGAGATTTCTACAGAGGGTAAGAATTCCACCCTCTTGTCAGATTCAGATATAGGTGTGAATAATTCCATTAGAAAGAAACATGATTTTGGAAATCAAGTTAGAAGGAGCTGACCTCAAGTAGAGCTCAAAGAGCCATCCTTCAGACTCCTTTTATCCAGATGAACAAATCTCTACCTTTTGAAGTTCTGTGACATTTCTCTGGGATGGTGGGTTTTCTGATTTATTGGTCCTCATCCATACCTGTATTCAAACTCGAGAAATAATATTAGTTTCTTCTCAAATAGCCCAATCCTATATCAAAGGTTTTAGATCTAAAAAAGAAAAAAGCTTACAAATCATTGTGCCTAAAAGTCTCTTAGGGTTGATATGGTGGAAGGTAGTAAATAATGAGACCATGATGCACCTAATAAATGTTAGATTATTTTGATGAATGAACTTTGAAATAACCATTTTCAGAGAATTTGCAGTTAACCAGAAATCCAACAAACTTAGAAGTTTCTTGTATTACTAAACAGTAGAACCTTGATACAGCATCTTATCTAAGTGATCTTTAGTATCACAGAAATGATTTTGCTCTTAAGCACCACCAAGTTGAAAAATAAAACTAAATATTCAGATATTAATACCATGTAAACATAGGCTATCTCTTCCAGCAGGGAGGGCTCAAAGAAGGGCTGAGCAGAGTGGGATTCTTTCCACTGTCCCCAATAATCTATGAAGTGGGGGAAGGGCTTAGAGCAGATTAGGAGTAGCCACAACCAGTAAGAGAAGCTTGGACCAGGCCCTCCTTCATAATTATCTCAACTGATCTAAAATAAAACTATGATACAATTTTCAGTCCAAATTTCAGATTACATCTGTATTTTCTTTCTTGTTTGGGAATTTCACATTCCATACCAAGCTCATTTCCTAAGGTTTATGACCTTGCTAGCTACTAGAAAGAACACAAATGATAACTAAATAATTTTGAATGAAAACTTCATAAAACAAAGTAGACACATGTCCAGCAGGGCTAACAAAACTTTAAAATATAGCTCAAAACATTTTATAATTGCACAATATACAATTTAGAAAGCAACATGAGTTAGTTCCTAAATACATGTCATCCAATTTAGAAGATACAAACATGTGATTCAGTTTTTGCTTACAATCAAATCAAATACAGATTTAAATTTCCAGTGGTAATACTTACATATTTGCACACATCTTATACCAGAATAAACAAGTTCATACTTTTAGCATGCATTAGTTAATTAGTTAATAATAATTAGTCTAACCCAGACTAGCCAGGCCAGATTTCACAAGTCTCTCTAAGGGAGAGAAAAAGGAAAAAGCCCATAGAGAGGGAGCTTTTTCTTTCTGCAGCTATTCTGCAAGCCTTTCAGGACCGAAGAAGGCTTTTAGTTACAAGTCAAATCATTACTTATCAGTTAATATCTACTAAATTTCATAGCAAATATATTTCCTTTTTAAGTCAATTAAGAAGAAACAAGTCACAGTGCCAAACAGCTTAATGCTTAGTCTTAAAAACCCCATAATCTGCTAAAATATGTTAGCAGTTCCATAACTTAATTAATTATTTCTATAGACCCAAAGTGGCCAATTCTAAGTTTACAGAAATATGTCAGGTTTTTTTTTTTTTAAATATGACAGTTAAAAACTTTCCCTATCTCAGAACTAGTTATTATGGCCTTCAGGGATGAGAGAAGGGCTCAAAACCTAGAGTGCCCAACTCCTAGAAAAAGTCATCCACAGTCCTTCTTCTCACAGGACAGGAAAGCTAAATAGCTAGCTAAAAGCTATTTACATAAATTCGATTATAATTTCAAAGACAATTCGGGTCGACAAAAGGAAACCTTTCAGATTAGAGAGATTTTTTTTAATTTAAAGAGTCCTTTTTCTGGCATAAGGAGGTGTTCTTCCTGCCAAAAGGTACTTTTGATAAAAGGGAGCCCTAATCCCATCCTTTTAGCTGACTCCCACAGTCTCAGAGTCCTAGAAAAAGGGGGGTCCACATCAGAAATGGCAAAACTACTTGATTTAGGGTATCCTCCAAATAAGTCTAACCAGTAGCCCCTAGTTTGCTAAGGGATCAATGAGCCTTGGAGGAGAAAAACACTGGGTCTCCCCAAAAAGCTTTGCTATATGGAGGACTGGAACTTAAAAATGGGTGGAACCTCCTAGTTTTGGGCTAGACTCTGAAGGAAATCTAATAAAATTAGCAATTTGCTTAGCTAGTTTTAATAGCCTATAAAGTGATAAAAGAGAGTTAAGGAAAATAAGTGAATGTAGGGGATTTTCTTGGAGACAAATAAGGAGCAAAAAGGTTTCAATTGCTCCACCATCCTTAACTAGACAGTTAGACCCTGGAGTATGATCCATCATTTTCTCTTTTTTTATCTTTTGGGGAGGAGAAATTCTGGGAACAAGGGCTGTCTTCTCCTAGACCATGGCTTTTTCAAGCTGGAAAAGGGCATAATTCATCATATAGGTAAAGTTTACATTCTACATCTAAAACTCATCTTACATACAAAAAGAGAGCTACTTTTCTGGCTACATAACAAGGACTTGTTCTGGAAACTTAGGACTTAATAATTTATCATTTTTCATTATCATTACTAATTCAGCCATTAAAATCCCACCAACAATAAATGGTCACTATGATTTCTTAGGGATGAATTAGTAATGATAATTTTAGAAAGTCAATATTAAAGCATCAGAAATAGCAACTTTCTAGGGAGAATTCAGCTACAATAAAATCTGGAATTTCAACTGCATTACAATTCTGCATTTCTGTTTTAGTAGAATCCCTAATTTAAATTGGATAACTTTTTATCAAATGTCAGCACAGAGTACATGAAACTGTCCAAACAAGATCATAGATCTAGAATATTTTGCCAAGTTTAGGGCTCTGCTGCACCTTCTATGTGATTCCCTGAAAATCCATATTGACAAGGATCACAGTTTTCAGTGGGAAAAGGAGAAATACCTTTCAAAGCTAAAATGATGAGCTGATAAATTAGCTGAATTTACAGCAAGGATCCCAAATTCACAGCTTAATGGTTAGTCTAAATGAATTTAAGCAGAATGACTGAAAATCAATTTGGAATAATCAAGCTGAGAATTAGATATTTTTTCAGAATTAATCTGAATGACTAAAATATTTATGATATTTCTATAACACAGGTGTATGTCTATCAATGGCAACATATTTTAAAATGGTTATATTTTGGCATGGTATACCAATGGTATATGGTATACATATAGTATAAAAATACAAAAAAAATTACTTGTATCTTTCCTCATTCAATATAAACTACTTTGGATGCAAAAGTATGCAAGAAAAACCAGTTTTTCAGCAATGGAATAGATTATTTGTTGGATACAATTTTGTCTTATTTTCCGCAATTAATTTAAGGGTTCTCTTATTCCATGGTCTATTCATTTGGAGGGAAAAGAGAAAGATGTTAAGGTACAAAAGGTCCCAAATTTCCCCAAACCACCTGGAGGCAGTCTCTGTCTGGAGAGGAAGAGGGTGGGGAAGTATCTCCAGAGGAGAAGCTGAAATGGTCACACTCTTCTATATATTTGAGAGAATTTTAGGAACTCAGGAAGTTGGGGATACAGGAGGTCCTCATCTAGAGAGAAACTGAGGCTGGCTTCAGGGTATGGGGAGAGGGTTTTGGGAAGCCTACCATTCATCAGAAAAACTGGACATAATCCAAGCAGGTATCAAACAATATTTTTATGCAGTCAGAGTGGTGTAGTGGATAGTGTGGTAGACTTAGTGTGGAAAAGTCAAATATCCATTTATATATACATATATACATATATGTATATATGCATATAAATACACATTTATGTACAATAAACATATATAGTATGCATTATAGATGGATAGGAAAGCCTCCTATAGAAAGTCAGATTTGAATTGAGATTTGGTCAGAAGAATTTAGAAGAAGTGAGAAGGAACAATGTTCCAAACCTAGGGGGGGGGATGCCCATGAAAAGTTAAAAAGATGTTGGATGACATTCATGAGAGAGGAATAGAAAGTAAATCATGAAGCTGCATCACATAGAACATGGGCAAAGTAAAATAGACGAAGGCAGGAAAAACAGAAATGTGATTTGCACAGACTGAGATATAACGTCTAAAGGATAATATTTACTATTCATTTTCCTTTGCCTAGTAAGAAGTGTAAACAGAGAACTTCAAACATAAGCCACTCCCTACTCAACAAACAGCCTTGTGAAATTATTTATTTTCAGACTCCAAACTCAAAGCTGTTTTTGACCTATCACTAAAGTTTATAGAATTTTAAACAATCAAATATCTCTTCAGAATGACTCAACTAAGAATCATATTTGGTACACTTTCCTTCAAAGATTGAAAAAAATGAAGCTGCTTATCCACCCCACCTCCCTGCCAAAAAAAAAGATAATTGAGTGACTTCTTATTTTTATAACACTAGATTCTCCACTTCCAACTTAGGAATTCAGGAATCATATTATTCTCTATCATCATTCTAGGATAAAATAGAATTATAGGTTGAGAACTAGAAAGGATTTGGGGGAATCCAGTTCAACGCTATCATTTTACAGGAAGCTGAGGGACAGAGCCCAGGATCACACAATTAGGAAATGTCCAAGGTGATATATGAAGCTAGGTCTTCTTGACTTCAGCCCCTTCTTTCTTTCTATTACAGAGTGTTGTTTTTTAAATTGTCATTTAATGCCTTTCAGTCTGACTTCAGTCTGCTCTTACAGATTTATTTCTCATTATTTCTCTTCCACACCCTATGTTGCAGCCAAACTTGCTGTTTCCTGAACTAGGTATTCATTCCATCTTTTGCCTCTCTACTTTTGTATATCGCTAGAATATGCTCCATCTTCTTTTCTGTCTCCCTAAATTCTTAGCTTTTTTTTTTTTAATCACCTACCTCCTCTCAAATGATCTTGTTTTTATCTCAACTTCCTTTTTCTCAGAACATAAAAAACTCCTCAAGTGCAAGCACTATCTTTTTCTTTTGTCTTTATATTCCTAGATTTCTCTCCCTCCTTATCTTCACCTTTTTACTTCCTTCAAATCTTATCTAAAATTTCATCTTTTCCAGGAAGCCTTTCCCAATCACTTTTACTACTAAGGTCTTCCCCTTGTACATAGATTGTTGATGCACTATTGTTTTTGTGTTCTCTCCCCTATTAGACTGTGAGAACAAGGAAAATCTTTTGTTTTTCTTTATGTTTCAAGCTCTTAACTTGGCAGCTAGTTAAGTGCCTAATAAATGCTTATCGACTGATGTAGTAAGTGTTTAATAAATGCCTTTTGAACAAATGAATGAATGTCCTGTGTTCTTTAATTTCTCTTTGCCCATTTTTGATCAGGATGTTGGAGTGGGGAACAGAGATGATTTTGTAGCAATAATGAAGAGCAAAGGAAGTATGTCTAGTGCATAGTTAGTGTACAAATAAATGAAAGGAAGGTAATGGCTAAATTTATGTTATTGTATCTAAGTGGATGAATGAATAGGCTGTAGTCTACATAAAATCATTAAAAATATAACTAAAAGGCAAAGGGTAGTACCATGATAGGAGCCATATATTGAAGGTATTCAGCTATGCTAATTACTAAATTGGCAGCAACTCATAGGCAAAAAGTTTGAAAGTCTGTTCTTTTCTCACCCATTGACATTGTACAATTTTCAATTGGAAAAAAGAGAGAGGATATTATTTTTAAAGAAATTCTGTAATCTTTCATCTTTAAAAAAGGTATTTTTCATGTAGCCTTTTTCAAGGATGGGATCCTTTTTCCAACCTCCATTTGAAATGATGTCACGTTCCCCAGAGAAATACTAGTGGCTATATCTTCCCTTTCAAGTTTTGAGGGTAACATTAAGGGGTTAAAAGGTAATTCTCTAATGCCATTGGTTCAATTCTCCATTCCAGTGTTTTTCCTAATAGTTATTACTGTTACAGCTAATATTTTTCTTAATCAATGATAATAGATTGACCTAGTGATTAAGGACTCAGATTAGATAACAAATTAATATCAATTAGCTTTTTACAAAATAATATTTACTAAAAGGATATATTGAGAACAGAAGTTACAAAGCATTCCCCACCCTTGGCCATCTATGAGCACATAACCCCTAAATATTCCCCAAGTACAATTCTGAGTAAGGTAGACACTGGATGAGTCATCTCCAATGCCATAGAGAGGTTTTAACTACATCTCACTCAGCTCAGCTGGTAGCAAATTCTGGTGTGGATTCCCAAGACTGAATCTCAGATTTTTCAAAGTCACAAGATTGTAGCTATTTCCAATATTTCACCTAAAACTGAAGAGGCAAAGAACAGAGGTATATTCAGAGTACAGTTTCCATTGCCTTTTTATGTCTTCCTTCAATAGCAACCAGGAAAAGGGAGGAGACAGAGGAAAAGATAGACACACACACACACACACACACACACACACACACACACACACAGAGTTCAATTGTCTCTCACAGCTTTTTGTATTTATGTTTATTTTCAGGTCAGTAGTCAATCAAAGATGCCCTTTTCCCTCACATGGTAAGAGAAAGAAAAAATAATTTTTTTTATTATTTTATAATATGTGGGCATACTCTAAAATCCATTTGGGGATGGTAACAGATAACACACTGCACATGCTTAAAAGTTTCTTTGACCATTCCAATGTTACAGTCATTAATGCTGGTATTTTGGAGTTGTTTTTTTTTTTTAATTGATTATGAGAGATATTTGGTCCTTACAATAGCTTTTTGAGAAAGGTGAAAAATTGGTTCCAAAGCTGAACTAGAAGGGACCTTGAAGATTCTAAAGGTGTTGTAATTTAGTGTTTGTTTTATTGTTTGTTGTCATTTTCAATCATATCTGTCTCTTTGTGACCTTATTTGGAGTTTCTTTGGCAAAGAGTGGTGTGCTATTTCCTTCTCCAGCTCATTTTCAGATGAGAAGACTGAGGTTAATTGACTCATCCAGGGTCACACAGATAGTAAATGACTGAGTTCAGATTTGAACTCAGGATGATTATCTTCCTAATTCCAGGTCTGGCACTCTATCCACTGAACCATTTTTATTATTATATTATGTTATTACAATATCATATATTATAAGCTACCTTATGTTATAATGGTAGAAATGAAAGAACTGAATAGAACATCAAACTAACTAATAAAATTTTTGAGGGACCATTTTGGAGAGAAGTATAAAAATTCAATGAATCACAAAACTTGCCATACTTCATGAAGTTATGAGTACATTACTAAGATATTTTCATAAAAGGAATAAAATTTCATGGCAATTTTCTTGAATTATTTCTTGCATTATTGTGTCAAGGTCCTTATTTGGTTACAACTTTCAGGCAATCCAATTATTCTTATATTTTCTCTTCTTGATCTGTTCTTCAGATTTGTCATTTTTCTTATATTTCTCATTCTGTTTTATTTTTTCATTCTTTATAATCTGTTTTGTTATTTCTTGGTCTCTCATAACTTCCCTGGCTTCCCCTTGCCCAATTCTAATTTTCAGAGTTGCTTTTGTCTTTGAGAATCTGTATCTTCTTTTCTAATTGGTTAACTTTTTTTCATAAATTTTTTGTTTTTATTGGATGGCTTTTATTTTTTTTAATTCTTTACCAATGTCTCTCATTTGATTTTTTAATTCTTTTTTGAGTTCTTTTATAAATTATCTCTGGCCAGGGAGTCATTTTATGTTTCTCTTTGGGGAAGAAGCTTTTATTACTTCAATATTCTCCTGTGAAGATGAATTCCCATCTTCTCTGTTCCCACAGTAGGTTTCTATGTTGGTTCTTTCTTTGCTAGTTCATTTTTTAAAATGAGATGTTATATAAGCATCTTTAATGGTGGGGTAGGGGAGATGGTGCCTCAAGCTTTCCTTCAGCTCTCCCTTCTGATCAGTAACCCCAAACCATAAGTTCCTTCAGCCTGAAAGTGCCCACAGCCAACAGCCATCCCTGCTCCACTTTGCCCTCACTGGTGTGCTGATTCCTTCTCTCCCATGATCAGGTCTGCAGCACAGCTGAGCCTGGCATTCCCAATCAGCTGAGATTCTTTCAGCCTTCCCTGACTCGGGCCCAACTCCACAAACAGTCCAGAAAATGAAAATCTCTGTGGTTCCAGCTGAGGCTTCAGTTCCTCACTTACTGTTTCAGTGGAGCTACCCTGGAGGTGTTTATACTTCACATGGGTTAATCCCTGGCCAGAGGTCTTTCTTTGGATCTTCTTGCGTTGTATCAGGAAAATCCCTATTCTATTCCAAGTCTTCTTGATTTTTCACCAGTATATGTTCACCCTGAGACACAAATTTGTTTCATTTATGGGAGAAATTGAGAGAGCTTAAACTTTACCAAACTCTCTGCCTTCTTCCCAGAATCTTTCCCCTTTTGTTTCTTCATAACAGTGAGAAAAGCAGTGATTCTGGATTCAGAGGCCTGGCTTCAAATCTACTTTCTGTTGTTTAAAATTTGTGTTTACTCAGGCAAATTACTTGAGTTCCCCAGGCCTCAGCATCTTCCCCTTTTTCTCTAGCCTCCCCTTCCATCCCAACATTCAAAGTAAATTCTGTCTTGCAGTTCTGGGCTTTTGATTAGTGAGAGGTTACTGTAATCATTCTAACTGAGATTCAGAACACAGCTGCTGCTTCCTGACCATCTCCATACCATGCTACTGAATCTGCCCAAATTGGTGGATATCTACTTTGCTTCCAGTTCTTTGCTATGAGAAAAATGTATTTTTTTACTTTTTCTGTCCTATAATACTTAATACTTTTAAGATCTATGATTTTTTCAGTGTGGGTATTCCCTTGTTGATTCATATTGCAATTCCATTATAATCTAGAAGAGGAGACATTTGGTTTGGGCTTTAAAGGGTTGGTCATCACAAGCTTCAGTAGTTGAAAGATCAACCACATAGTTATGATATTTAGATTTTCTCAGACTGGAGACTCATATAGTCTGCCTGTTCCCAGAACTATACTCATTCTTCAAATCTCCTTTGAAAATTATATTTTCTTGAACTAATCTAAGTTGAACACTGTATCACTTTCTGTTTTGATTCTTAACCACTTTAGCAAATAAGAAAATATTTTTATGTCAGTCACTAAAGTGTACAATTCACATTTAAAATCACATTTACCATCTTTTTCTTCTCTTTTCCTTCATCACCAAACCCATTCTTCCTTCTGACTTTCTGGTTTTGCTTATGGATTCTCATTTTCCTGGATCCCACATTAGAAATTCAGACGGCCTTTTTGACTTTTCTTTCATCCTCTCACAGTCTGTGCATTCTTACTTCAAAATTTCTCATCCATCATTCCATTTTCCATTTTTGCTGATAGTTTCAAAACATAAAGAAGTTCTTATTATCTTATGCATTGGTTGTTCATCTAATTTTCTGTTAGGCCAAATTCTGCTCCTTCCAATATAGTCACAGAATCATAAAACTGGAAAGGAACACAGAGGTCAACTAGCCCAAAACATACCTGAAAATCAATCATTAAATTGTTATATATTTATTAATCACATATTATGTTAAAGGTATCTATTATGTGTAAGATACTATGCTTAGTAATGGGAAAACATAATAGCTCCTACCCTCAAGGAATTTATATTTCTTCAGGATAGACCATATAAAATTGTGGGATAGAAATCAAGAAAACTCCTGGAAAAGTTAGGAAAGTCTTTATGAAGTTTTGTAGATACTAAAGCACCTGCTAAAAGTATTTACTAAAGCACATTTATAAATTTTATAAATATTACTTCATTTAATACAACTCATCACTGTCCCATTCTTTGTTATAATTTAATCTCATATCATACCAGTGAACTTGGTTGGCATCTTTTATACCTGGTATTATCACCTTTTCCCCATCTCTAAATATTGTTCATATACTGCAAAACTCAGTTCAAACAGTACTTTTTATAAGTATATCCAATGAGATAATATTCATAAAGTGTTTAGCACAATGCTTGACACATAGTGGGTATTATATAAATGCTTATTTCCATTCACTCCACCATATTCTGTCAGTGCAGTTTGATTGAAAAACATAGGAAGGAGAATAATGAATAATAAGATTGAAAAGAAAATACAGGGTCAAGTTGTGTGTGTTCCATAAAGATTTATTTCACTTAATTTTGTTGAAAGAAGAAAAAAGTGCCTATTTAGCTTAATGATCATCATAAAAGCATAGATTTAGAACCAGAAAGGGCCACAAAGGCTGTCTAGTCCAACTCTTTCATTTTACAGATGAGGAACTGAGGTTCAGAGATGTTATGACTTGCTTTGTCTGAGGTAGGTTTGGAACCAGGTTTTCTGACTACAGAACTAGACTATGGGCTCTTCGCCCCCAAAGAGATCACAACCCTTCCCCCTTCTTATTTTTCATGATTTTTATCTGTAGTAAAATGGAAACAAGATTATAGATGTACAGATGAAAAAGACTACAGAGATCATGTAGTCCACCCATCTCATTTTAGAGATAAAGAAATTAAGTCCCAAGAAGCTAAATGAATTGCCCATAGTTACATAAGTAATAAAGGCTTGCCCTCTGAAATCCAAATTAGTATTTTTTTCAATGTAATATAGCAGTACCTGGAGACTAATGATATAACAAGATGGGCTTTTGTCACTAGTGGCACACAGGTTATTAGTATCATTGAAAATACTATGCAATTCCCCTCATCTGCTTCTCCTACTACTCATTTCTATGCTGGACTTATCATCACATAGGTGAATTAATTCAACCCAGATGCATATAGAAATCTTGATAACATGTATCTTCCATTCATTAGTATTTCACTTAATTTCCAAATGCAAATGTCTAGAATTATCTTTTTTACATTATTATGGATTTTACTGAATCTGTGGTTTTCCATGGCTTAATATTATTCATTTCAATGCCATAAACAATTTGGAGCTTAGCAAGAACCTCAACACCACAGTATACTGAGAATATCACACTCAATAGTAAAACATAGAAAATTCTTAGCAATGAATGGAACAGATAAAAATTGTTATCACTGTTATAAACCCCTATAAAATTTCAGGTCATGTTATTCTTGCTCTATATAAGTCTCCAGTTCTTGAGTCCCTGGGTAGTTTTCAAAGTGAGCTTCCTCATCAGTTCCCCAGATTAAAGAAAAAAAGAGGTTAAGAAATAATTTATATCTAGAAATAATTGTCCCTCCACTATTTTGTTATCTGATGCTAGCTTAAAAAAGAGGAACTATAAAGCTATTGAGAGAAGTGCAACATTTTTCACTTGATGTCTTTTATACTTATTTTATTATACTGTGATCTGTGTGTCCTAAATTATTTCTCTTCTTTATGAATACTATTAAAATATATGCTAACATTAGATAACAGTTACCTCTTTATTGACCCAAAATGTTGCCTGAACTTTGCATCAAATTTATGTTTAATATTAATGAGAAGGAAAAAGAACCAGGCACAATAAAACAGTTTCCGATCTTTAAAGTTTCATAGTGAGTCATGGGTCTGTCTAACAAGATAAATGTAACAGGACATCCTGTAGTCACTGTATAGTTTTTCCAACCCATCTAAAAATTTTTTGGTCCTCATGAAATTGAAAGGTATTTAATCAAATATTAAAACCTGCTTAACCTGTAGCTACAATAAAATGCAAAAAAAAAAAAAAAAGTAGCAGAGGATCCTTAAAAAGGACCATATTTGGAATTAATTCCTATTTTATTTACAATTTTACTTATGATGATTTTGAATACTATTTATGATTATTTTTAAAATAACAAACAAGCTAATCTTAGTGTTTTTATTGTTGTTGATTTATTTTCACCCTTTCTTGATGTATTCTATTTTTTGGCTACATTTTTAGCATTTAAAGGCAAATCAAGAACTTTTCTTTTTAAAGACTTAAAGTATTTAATGTTCCTACTAGACATGTCAGTTTGTTAATTTTATTTCCTATCCAATCTATAACTATGAACTTAAAAAGAATGTTTTTCCACTTTATGCTTCAAATGCAATCATGAACAATTCATATCAAGCTAAAATATATATAGCCTTCTATGCTACCAGTAAAAGACAGGAATGAGTGTCTGTGTGTGTGTGTATGGGTGTGTGTGTGAAAGAGAGAAAGAGAGAGGAAGAGAGAGAGAGAATGTGCTATCTATACATGTATATATGCATATATGTGATGTCCATAGTCATATATACACATACACATATAGATCAAGGGGGAAAGACTGAATATTAGCTAATGGCTACAGTTGTAAAGGACAATTAGCAAGTTCAGATTATTATTAGTTTGCTTATATGTCAAAGGAGTGTTATAGTTGGTTTTATTGCCCTTATATTAGCTTTTGCCTTGCTTATAAAATTAATAGTGATTATTATTTATTAAATTAAACCACAAATATGTTTTAATTTCATATCAACAAGCTGTATGACATTTTAAAAATGTGATGCAGGTTTAAAGAATCAGTAAGTCTATTTAGTTTAACCTAAGGGGATTTAGAAATAAACAATAGGATAAGTCATAAATAATTCTTTCTTATCTGTGGATTTTTTTAATGATAAAATCATATGAAATATAATTATATAGTACAATCTTGATGTTATTGTAAATATAAACTATGATTGTTGACTTCTGGCATTATTCTTGTCTTTGACTGTACATTTTCCCATGAAGCTATCTGAACTTCACATGCATATGTATTTATATTTATACATATATCATGTATATGTGCTCTATATATTTTATATATTTTTGCTTTATGTAAACATATAAAACAAATAAAATGTTCTGAGAGGAATTTGTTCTGCTTTGAACATGGATATAACATGAGATTCACATTTACTTGTAATATATTATTTTAAAAAAGATATTATCTGCACTTTTTTCATCTCTCATAAACATTAGCTCTATTTTGTTTTGGAAAAAGTGCTTAGAATTTTATCTCTGTCTCTATATGTGTATATAATTTAGCATATTACGAAGCTGAAATTATGGGATGGCTACATAGTAATAAGCAAATCCTGCATTATTACACTTGTTTTAACCTTTCAATCTAGTTGCCAAAATATTTTTATATGTTTTATAGTTATCAGAAATTCACAAGATTCCATAATTCACTTGACATTATCAGTACCTCCAGGAATCTATGCTTGATTTGTTTTAGCATCACCATTTTGTGTAGATTTGTTCATATTTTTGGCATCTTGGGTAAATTCCCTCCCTTCTTTGTAGATAGACCCATAAATATAAAGTAAATGTCCAGTTTGGGGTATTTTATTCAAAAGCAGAACATAATAATATCTTTACTAGCATCTATCAACCTCTTGGATAAGTTTCCTCCCTTCTTTATAGACCCACAAAACATAAAAGAAATGTTAAATTTTGAGCATTTTATTCAAAAACAGAATATATTAATGTTAACTGGGGAAATAAAAAACTATAAACATCATAAAGAAAATACTTTCTTGTAATAAGTATAGGGATGGGAACTGACTCTGTCATTTCACTCTTCTAGAACACTCCTAGGTAAGGGAACTCATTCTATCCATGTGAGTTAGAATCTTTTCTGAAGAGATATAGCATGAGTGTACTCTGGTACCCATTACCAGAATTCCTTGCATGTTACTTTTCATCCCTCCCCCCAAGGAGTTAGGAAAGGATTCCAACCTCTCTCATTGGATAGAACCCCCCTAACTGTTCTTCCCCATTTTAAGATTCAAAGTATCATTCTAGTTCCACTTAACTATGTAACAATCAGATCAGCTTTTACAAAGCAGTATTAATTCAAAGATGTGGTATGAACAAACATTTCCCCCACTACATAGGAGCATAATATTGAAAGAAGAATTAGGCTCATAGCTTAATTTAGGTCCAACATAGCATTAATCCCACCAATTCAAGTCCTAGCCTTCCTTTGGCTTGTCTCTGGGATCTTGGCTTTCTTAGTGCTTTCTTGATATGTTGACTACATATCTATCCTGGAATAACAGGCTCTAAAACCTTACAGCTTCAGATCTTGGTCCTAAACTGCATTCTGCACCTCATACTCAAAAGACCAAATGAAATAGATTTTTTTTGGAGCCACATGGCCTGAGGAAAGGGAAAAGTGACCAAAAACTTTCTCTGATTATCACATATTATCATCCATTGTGTTTGAAGGAGTCCTTCAATCCTGGATACTATAGCAAATGAGACTGCCCTGGCCAGGTAATTTTTAAAATACAGTGAGCTCTAGCTAGTCTGTCAATGGAAAGCCCACCAAGTAATCAACTACTTATTTTTCATGCTTATGTCTTACTTGAAAAATTGACACTGAGCTTGGGTTAAGTATATTTCATCACCCATTTTCATGCATCAAGTGTTAATCCACAATCTCTCCTTCAGCACCCATTATCACAGTATTATGCACTTAGAGCTTGAAGAAGTCTCATAGGTCATCTAATCTAATGCCTTCATTTCAAAAATGAGCAAACTAAGGGCTCAGGTAATTTGTTCAAAGTCATGAAGTAGTAAGGACTCCAGAGCTAGTATTCTTTCCATCATGCCACAATTATATATGCTGACATAGCTTGGTTTTCAACCCTAACTTCATGGATGATACCTGGCATGAGCTAAAAATTGAGGTAAGAAGAGATGAGGGAATCCCATATGTGAAAAATAGGACAAGGAGAAATCACAAGCAGGGAATGAAGGGTTGTTCCTGTAGTCATTCAAATGTAATGAAAACATGAAAAAAAAACCCACAAAACAAAATAATTTTGTAAATGAATAGCTATCTGCAGTCAAAGAACTGTACTTTCAAAATTCCCATCTGACTTCTTAGAGCTTCTTTTTTTTTATTATAACTTTTTATTGACAGAACCCATGCCTGGGTAATTTTTTTACAACATTATCCCTTGCACTCACTTCTGTTCCAACTTTTCCCCTCCCTTCCTTCACCCTCTCCCCCAGATGGCAAGCAGTCCTATACATGTTAAATATGTCACAGTATATCCTAGATATAATATATGTGTGCAGAACTGAACAGTTCTCTTGTTGCACAGGAAGAATTGGATTCAGAAGGTAAGAATAACCTGAGAAGAAAAACAAAAATGCAAACAGTTTACATTCATTTCCCAGTGTTCTTTCTTTGGGTGTAGCTGCTTCTGTCCATCCTTGATCAATTGAAACTGAATTAGATCCTTAGAGCTTCTTTTAAAAAAGAAAGACTGCTATAATTTCTCTAGAAACTGTGACAGAGTTTATGTGTAGGATTGTGTTTCATTTGTTTGTCCGTAGAGAGCAAGGGATGGACTCTAATTCAGAACTGGTCTTGCTACAATTCACTTAGTCTCATAATGAGTCAGCTCCCTGGCTTTCAGAGGTTTAGCTTCTATGTAGTTTACTCTGTGTGGGCAATTCAAATGATGGTCCCAAAAATGTTTTCAGAAGAAATGAGCCAATCAGAGATGTGGCATGCAGCATTCTGCTTATACTTCAGAATATGGGGTTTCATCATATTCCTTTAATCCCAAATTCAACTCAATACACATTAGTTAATGAGTCAACAAGCATGTATTAAGGACCTCTTATGTGTTGGACACTGTGCTAAATACTGGGGACATGAAAGGCAAAAAAAAATCTCCTTCAGTGCTCATTGTCTTAGGGAGGAGACAATATGCAAACAATTACATACAAACAAGATTTGGGGTGATATCAGAGACAAAATATTAGTGTTGGAGAACAGAGAAAAGCTTCTTACAAAGGATGGGAGTTTAACTCCTACTTAAAGAAAGCAGGCAAGCCAAAAGAGTTGAGGAGGGAGAACATTCAGGGCAGAGGGGACAGCCCATGAAAATGCAATGTTTCCATGGAGATGGAGTGTTGTGTGCAAGGATGAGCAAGGAGGCCGGTGCCCTTGGATCGCAGAATATGTGGAGGTAAGTAAAGTCTGAAGACTGGAAAAATAAGAAGGGGTTAGGTTATGAAGGGCTTTCATTGACAAATAGATGATTTCATATTTGATCCTAGGAGGAATAGGAAGCTATTAGGGTTTACTGAGTTTCAGAGGGGCATCATGATCAGACCTTAATTTATTTGTTCAATGGAGGATAAACTAGAATGGGGAGAGACTTCTGGAAGGACCAAACAGGAGATTATTATAATAGGGCAGGCATGAAGTTATCACTTGTACTGTGATGTAGCTGTGTCAGGGAAGAAATGGGAGGGTACATATAAAAGGTGCTATAAAGGTAGAAATGACTGGGCTTGGCAATTAATGGTAAATATCAGAGGAGGAAAAAGAAAAAAGTTGAGGATGACACCTAGGTTGTGTGCCTGGGTGACTGGGAAGATTGTGGTACCTCTACCAGGAATAGGAAGTTAGGAAGGAGGAATGGTTTTAAGGAAAAGATAGTAAATTAGATTTTTTATATTTTAAGATTTTTATGTGAGGATATCTATGGAACATCCAATTTTAAAAATATTCTCTCATTTGATCTTTGGGGTAACTTTAGACACTTCCTAGCTGTGTGATCCTGGCCACAAATGTTCACATGGACTACCTGGGCTCAGCTTGTGGTAGAGCCTTCCAAGCTTGTATTGGTCTGATCATTCATAGTCAAACACTTCATACTCTGATTCCAACCTTGTGATGTCATTTTGGTCCTCTTGGAGAATGAAGAATGAGAATCAATTATCCTTGGCAAGTCACTTAATTCTATTTCCCTCAGTTTCCTCATCTGTAGAATGAACTGGAAGAGGTAAACCATTAGCTGTGTGACCCTTGGTAAGTCACTTATCATCTTTGCCTCAAACATAGGATAGTTTATCTCTCAGACTTATGGAGGAGAAAGAAATTTGTGACCAAAGATGAACTAAAGACCATTACCAATCACAAAATAGAAAATTTTGATTATATCAAATTAAAAAGCCTTTGTACAAACAGAACGAATGCAAACAAGATTAGTAGGGAAGTAACAAACTGGGAAAACATCTTTACAATTAAAGGTTCTGATAAAGGCCTCATTTCCAAAATATATAGAGAACTGACTCAAATTTATAAAAAATCAAGCCATTCTCCAATTGATAAATGGTCAAGGGATATGAACAGACAATTTTCAGATGAAGAAATTGAAACTATTACCACTCACATGAAAGAGTGTTCCAAATCACTATTGATCAGAGAAATGCAAATTAAGACAACTCTGAGATATCACTACACACCTGTCAGATTGGCTAAGATGACAGGAAAAAATAATGATGAATGTTGGAGGGGATGCGGGAAAACGGGGACACTGATGCATTGTTGGTGGAGTTGTGAACGAATCCAGCCATTCTGGAGAGCGATCTGGAATTATGCCCAAAAAGTTATCAAACTGTGCATACCCTTTGATCCAGCAGTGTTTCTATTGGGCTTATACCCCAAAGAGATACTAAAAAAGGGAAAGGGATCTGTATGTGCCAAAATGTTTGTAGCAGCCCTGTTTGTAGTGGCTAGAAACTGGAAAATGAATGGATGCCCATCAATTGGAGAATGGCTGGGTAAATTGTGGTATATGAATGTTATGGAATATTATTGCTCTGTAAGGAATGACCAGCAGGATGAATACAGAGAGGCTTGGAGAGACCTACATGGACTGATGCTAAGTGAGATGAGCAGAACCAGGAGATCATTATACACTTCGACAACGATATTGTATGAGGATGTATTCTGATGGAAGTGGATTTCTCTGACAAAGAGACTTAACTGAGTTTCATTGGAGAAATGATGGACAGAAACAGCTACACCCAAAGAAGGAATACTGGGAAATGAATGTGAACTATTTGCATTTTTGATTTTCTTCCCGAGTTATTTTTACCTTCTGAATCCAATTCTCCCTGTGTAGCGGGAGAACTGTTCGGTTCTGCAAATATGTATTGTATCTAGGATATACTGCAACATATTTAACATATATAGGACTGCTTGCCATCTTGGGGGGGGGAGGAGGGAGGGAGGGGAAAAAACGAAACATAAGTGATTGCAAGGGATAATGTCGTGTAAAAATTATCCTGGCATAGATTCTGTCAATACAAAGTTATTATTAAATAAAATTAAATAAAAAAAATCATCTTTGCCTCAGTTTCCTCATCTGTAAAATGAGCTAGAAAAGGAAATGGCAAACAGCTCTCATATCTCTGCCAAGGAAACCCCAAATGGAGTCATGACCGAACAATAATAACACACTTGATCTTCATAACAGCCTGCCATTATTGTGCCCGATTTACAGATGGAGAAACTAAGTGATTTGTTCACAGTCATGTCCAGGACTAAAAATGGAGATCCAGGGAAACTAAGCTTAGCATTCTTTTCATTGCATCCCATTGCCTCTTGGAAAGCATACCTTCCTATAGTTCTTTTGTCTTCATCTCTTTCTCTTGAGTTGGGCTGGGTTTTGTTTTGTTTTGTTACTGTAAATCTATATTTCTTAAAGTGTACTAGAGGGCTCAGAGACCTTGATATAGAAAGGACCTGAAAGGTTATCTAATCTAAACATCTCATTTTGTAAGTGAAGAGATTGCAATCCAAAAAACTGATTTATCCACAGGTAGTAATTAAGTTGCAGAGACAGGATCTAAGCTCATATCTTCAGATTCCAACTGTGTTGCTCTTTCTCCTGCTGTCATTCCCTAGCTGTTCTAGTTAGATTAGCTTAAGAATGTGTTTGGCAGCTGATGAAGGCCCAATATTCATTTTGTTACCAATGATATTCTTACAATTCTATTGATATATATGTATACTCAACACATACGGAGTTTTTCCCTCTCTAAGATAAAGCTGCCTTAAAGAACTTTCAAACAATAACAGAAAAAAAAAAAAAAAACAGCTCCATGATGGTAAACTAACATATCATAATGATTTGAATATAGAGAGCTGAATGGACTTCCTAAAATGGCATGATAGATAATTTTAAGGTCCTTCACATTCCTATTCACCTTCCATTTTTATCCTAAATTTTATTTCTAAAATGTGGCACCTATAACTTATTGCAAAGCTGAATTGGGTCAAGAGTTAAGTAATAAGAGAACATTTAATTTGAGAAAAGGATTTTTTCAATTATCTCCAATGTAAATTCTTTTGCAAAAGCTAATTTTTTAAAATACTGATATTCTACCCATGAGATTATGAAGCTGCAAGTCAGGAAATGCAATCAAATTAGAAAAAAATAAAATTACAAATAACCCAAAGGATAATGAAAAGAAGTGTGATAGGTATAAATAGATTATACCATATTGCCAACAATGTGGCAATAATATCAAGGAAACATCCAATCAAAAAAGATGGAACTGATGTGTTGAAAATATTCTAATATATTAAAATGATCAGTAGACAGCCATTGAATTGGGTAAGTTATATAGCAGCCCTCTATGTAGGATTTATAGAATAAAGTGAGCAGAACTAGAAGAATGTTATATACAGTAACAGCAATATTGTACAATGAAGATTTATGAACGTTTAGCTATTCTCAACAATACAATTATCTAAGACAATCCTAAAGGATTTATGATAAAAAAGTACTATCTGCCTTCAGAGAAAGAACTGATGATTTTTGAATATAGACTGACATACTCTTTTTCACTTTATTTCTTTTTTTTAGTTTGAGTTTTCTTCCACAAAATGACTAATATGAAAATGTTTTACATGATTGCACATGTATAACCTATATCAAATTACTTGCTGTCTTGAGTAAGAGAGAAAGGAGGGAGAGAGGTAAAGAATTTAGAACTCAAACTTTAAAAAATGTTAAAAATTAATTTTACATGTAATTGGAAGAAAGTAAAATAGTAAAGAAAGAAAGACAGGAGAAAGGAAGGGAAAAGAAGGGAAGGGAAGACAGGAGAAGAAAAGGGAAGGGAAGGGAAGAGAAGGAAACAAAAGAATATTCTTTCATTTAATACCAATGAATCTATACTCATAAGATTATTATAGATCCTATATAATAATAATTATTATTATAGATCTTATAAACAAAGATGATACTTTCTTTCAAATTTACTTTTATGTAAAGATGGAAATCCCATCCACCCCCAATTCCTACTTAGCCTATAACAAATTTATCAGGTGAGAATTTATCTGTACTGATAAATAAATGTGGACAAGACCTGGACATTTCCTTAAGTGCCACAAAAAATCTGTTCAGATTGTCTGAGGGACTTGGTCCTACCCTCTGGCACTTCTAGTCAAAATTGGAGATATCTGCCAACATAGAGGAATCCAAGTAAATTCTGAATTAGGAGAGGGCTTTCCAATGAGAACAAATTTCTTGGGAGTGGAGGAGGAAAAAAGAAAGTCCCTTAGCCCTTTCCTCCTACTCAGTCTTGTTTGGAGGAATGCCTTATATATTAGGAAGATACAGAGGGTTTGGATATTTTCACTGATATTCTAGAAGCATCCCTGGAACATCAGCAGCTGGTGGTTATCATTGTCTGCCTCAAAAGCTGTGAACAGATGGGACACGGGAGGAAAGCAGATTCAAGGCTCTACAACGAGCTCAGCAGAAAAGCCACACTATATGGAAGGGGAATATTGGGAGAACTTTAGCAAAAGGATTTACAAGAATTATAAATTACTCTCTTGCTACATCTACTCTCTAAACTCAAGGCCATTTTTTCCTGGACTTTGCATATGCATTCTGGCCCCATAATCCAGTATTTCACTAGTCCCATCAACCTTCTGATTTCACATGAACTGGAGTTATATAAAACACAATTTTCTTTGACTTATCATCCCTAATCAGAATTTAGTCTGGGAAAAATTCCAAATGTAGTTTGTGTCTGTATTTCAGTAAATGTGGTTACTGGGGTCCCCAGTTCTGGTAAGCAATACAACAAATATGTCATATGGAGAAAGCTTTTATTTATCCCTTTAGAAAACTGCAGACAGAACAAAGGACTCACAAGAGCTCATAAAAAGATAAAAGAAATGCATAAAGTACTAACAATAATCCAAAAGCTGTCCATTGGGGGGGGGGAAGGAAGTTTGGGATACCCAATATGGCAACACTCTGATATTCAAGGGAAATTTCCCATAGTTTTTGGAAGGAGATGGGATTGAGAGCTAGGTACATCAGTAAATAGATTCTGTGTCTGGAGTCAAGAAAACTTTGGGTTCAAATTTGGCTTGGCAAGTCATTCTATTTACCTCAATTTCCTCAACTGTAAAATTGGGATAATAATAATATCTACCTTACATGGTTTTTGTGAGAATCTAACGAAATAATATTTGTAAAGCACTCAGCAAAGGATCTGATACATAGTGGTACCATATAAATCCTACTTATTAATTTTTATTATGATAATAATTAAGAAGAGATTTCTTTGTTCAGTACATTTAAATTCTCTAAACATTTACAAACACAGTACAAAAACATTAATGAAAACAAATCACAAAATTTTGGGAACTCAGAATAAGAATTCATTGATTTATTCTTTAACAACTTCAAAACAGGGCAACTAGGTGGTACAGTGGATAGAGCACCAGCCCTGAAGTCAGAAGGACCTGAGTTCAAATCTGGCCTCAGACACTCAACACTTCCTAGCTATGTGACCCTGGGCAAGTCACTTAACCCCAACTGCCTCAGGAAAAAAAAATCAATAAACATTTATTAAGCACCTCCCATATACATTATGATATTAGGTACTAAGGACATCAGGATGAATATTGACATAGTCTTTGCCTTAAAAGAGCTTAAAATCTAATGAGATAAGATTTACAAACAAGTGTAATACAAGGTAAAATAGATGAAAAAGAGGTTCAGGCAAAGTCCCATAAGAACTCTTAAAAGTGAGAAATCACTTTTGCTTAGTGATATCTAAGCAGGATTCATAGAGAAGGTAACACCTAATTTAGGCCTTGAAAAAAAAAAAGGATTTCAACAATCATAGACATGGAAGGAATCTTTTCAGATACAAAGAATAGTAAATGCAAAGAGTAAGATAAATATGCTATGGCACATTATGGCAGAAAAAGAAATTATGTGAAAAGAATTAGAGTAAAATAAGGCATTTGTTAATGCCAGATTAGGAAGAGGCATAAATGCCGATCTAAGTTTGTATTTTATCTTATCAGAAGAAGGGGAAGCACAAAGTTCTTTGAAGAAAGGAATAATAACTTGATCAAACCTGAATTGGATGGGATATGAAGAATCTTGGAACTTGGGAATAGAAAGACAACAGGAACAGTTAGAATGTTTCTATCCTCCCAAAAGTCAAGAGCAAAAAGCCTATTTTTTTAGGGCTTGGAGGAATGAAGAAATTGAAAGGATGATTTATTTTAATATAGCTAGGAACAGAAAAAAAGAAATGAGGAAAGTGAGTTAAAAAAAATTACCAGAGCAATAAACATGCCCAGAACACCTGAACAGTTCCTTTGTTTGGAGGGTATAAAGCTTTGTAAAACAACAACAGAAGAAATAGAGCTACAAGAAGATCAGCTGGGATTCCAGATAATCCTACCATGATTATACTGTTTAAAAGCTATCATAATGTCCTACAGAAAAAGAAGGAAATGTCAGAAAGCATCTATGGAAGGGAAGTCAGACTTCATTGAAAAGGATCACTGATGGCTTCTGGAATGGAGAATTCAGCTAAAGAGCTGAATAGGAGGAAAATGTATTAAGAAATAAGAGCTGAATGGAAAGAAGCAGAATTGAGAACAGGGACATTAGCAAAATCATGATGAAGCAAAGAGCAATGAGGTCAGGAAGATGCAAGAATGGGTAAATGGTACCAAGAACAACCAATTATCTACTGCATCACTGGAGTTCTATCTAGAGAGATACCAGCAGCTAAGTGGAAGCATATTTAGTCAGTCAGAAGGAACTGAGTTCAACTGTGACTTCATGTACCTATTAGTTGTGTGACATTGAGTAAGCCATTAACTTCTACTTGCTTCAGTCTCCTCGACTATAAAATGGGAATATTAATAAGATTTATCTCCTAAGACGATTGTGACTTTCAAATGAGATTTTATTTGCATGTAGATCTTATCCCACTATTAGATTTTAATCTCTTTGAGGTTAGGGATTACACCAATATTCATTTTTATAACCTTAGCACTTACTAAGGTGCTAAATGTTGTTGTTCTGTTATATCAGTTATGTTTAACTTTTCATTATTCCCATTTAAGGTTTTCTTGGCAAAGAAACTGAATTTGTTTTCCAGCTTCTTCTCCAGATCATTTTACTGATGAGAAAACCAAGGCAAATAGGGTTAAGTGGCTTGCCCAAGGTCAGACAGCTAAAAAGTGCTGTAGGCTTGATTGAAACTCAGGATGATAAGTCTTCTTGATTCCAAGCTCAGTGGTCTGTCCACTTAGCTGCCAACTTGTAGGTAGAAAGCACTGCTATTATTACTGTGATGGTTGCAGGGATCATAAAGAGTTACCCACTAAAATATGGCAAAGGACCCTCCTATCTCTCAATAGGTACAGATACAAGTGGTTTTTATGTTCTTTACTGTATAAATAAAATCTAATCTAGACTTTTTGCCTTGTGAATCTAAGAGTTTATGAGGAAAGTTGGAGTTAACATTGAAAAGGACCATATACTGGTATATTCAAGTTTTACCTCCAAGAAATCAAATGAATCAAGAATTAAGAAGTGCCCAAACTCCTTTATTTCAAGAGCAACCCAGTGGAACAAAGGTACATTAGCAAATATTTTGTAAACTTTCTAGTCTCTATGATAGAGAGCAAAGATTTGAGACAAAGATACTAGTTAGAGACTATAATAGTCGTCCAGATGAGAGGCAATGAAGGCCTGATCTGAAGAATTAGCATTGTAAGAATAAAAAGGATAATGGATGTCAGAAATATTATGGAAGGTGTCGATTTTGTAATTGGTTAGACAGGAGATTATGATGAAAAGGTGACTCCAAGCTCATGACCCTGAGTTTCTGGGAACAGGAAAGCTTGCATGGAGGAGATGACATTTGAACTGGGCCTGGAAATATGAGTATTTCAACAGGTAGAAATAGGGAAAGAAAAATGAAAACAAAGTAGGTGCTCATTGATTGGACAAACTGAGTAAATTAAGGGATATGACTATAATAGAATAGTACTATACCATAAGAAAAATAAAAATAAATATTTTAAAGAATTATAAAAAGATATATATAATATTTTGAAGTGAAAAAGGAGAACCAGAAATAACATGCACACACATACATATATATTTGTCATAATTAAGCTGCTAAAAATAATTGTGGTAACAAATATATACTATATAATAAATCAAATAAAAAACATATTAGAAAAACAAAGGTGATGTGGCTAGTACTACATTAACAACATAGACATCTCTTGATTAGAGATTAGTTATTGATAAGAGAAAATATAGGCATAGACAGTCATGTTTATTGATTTCTCTTCATTTTCTTAATATTTTTCTTTTGCTCTCTTGTTCAAGCATATTTATATTCAAATATTCATACTTATTTATGGAAATTTTTAAAGACATTTTTTAAAAGAGATTGGGGGAATGCTTTAGTTATAGGGTAATTCAAGAGTAGAGGTCTGACCAAAGTGATTAGTTCCTATGATGATGAGTAGTACAATTTGAGCATAGACTACATGATGGGAAATAATTTGATATGAGGTTAGAAAGGGAAGTTGGGACCAGACTGTGGAAAATCTTGAATATCAAACTAAGGAATTTTACTTAGTAAGCAATGAGAAACCATTTAGGGTGTCTGAACAGAAATTAGATTAAGAAAATTATCTACATAATATGAGTTGTAGGGGTGAAGGAAAGAATGGAGATGAATTAGACAATTATTACAATAAAGTAATAGAGACTTGAAGTAGATTTTTGGTGATGGGAAAAGTAATCCATATTATATTATAATCCATATCATTTTCAATCACTCTGTCCTCTCAATCTAAAATAATCTCAAGAATCTATCCTCACTATTCCCAATTATATATTTCACATTATATTGAACAAATGAATATAATCTCACTATGCTCTGTCTTCTTCAATTTACATTTGGATTATTGTGTCACTTTTAATTGCCTCATTTTAAGATAAACTAGAAATTTAGAAAGGCAGCATGATTTAGTGGATAGAGATAACCTTAGAGTAATGAACATCTGTGTTCAAGTCTTACTTCTGATATTAATTGTGCAAGTATAGGTAAGTCACTTAATCTCAGTATCTCAGGCTGCTCTCTAGGATGATAAATTACTAAACATTTACCCCTTGCTTTTTTAGAAGGGGTTTCCACATAAGTGTTCACAGACTGAAATCAAACATTTTTAAATTGATAAATTGGGAAGGAAGAACAGTCAAGATGGCAAAGAACTTGAGATCATGCCACTAGAGAATAGACTGAAGAATAAGAAACAGGATAAAGGAGAGGAGAGAGTAGAGGAGCAAAGTTAAAGAGGAACATAACTGTTTTCAAGCATTTAAAGGGCTTTCATGAAAAAGTACTTGCTTGGTTTGGTCCCAGAGAGTAGAACTGGGAGCAATAGGCAGGATTTGCAGAGGAAAATTTAAATTTTATATAAGAAAACATTTCCTAACAATTAAAACTGTCCAAAAATGTTCTGGGAGCAGGTTTTTCTCTTGTTTTAAGTCTCTCAACAAGGAAAAGAGGACCATTTGTCCAGCATATTACAAATTGAATGAATTCTTCTTAATGTATGGCTTGGACTAGATGGACTTTGGGATCCCTTTCAACTCTCAGATTTTGTGATTCTGTGAATTGTCTTTGTTTTTACTGTAAATTAATCTGTTCAGAATAATTGTATCTTCTTGTCAGTCAAGTGCTTAAAGTTATAAACACCCTAACAGGATTTTCTTATGAAATGAACTTATCTAGAAAAACAACGGCTTTTAAAATAAAAACTATATTAGAAATGCAAGAATGATCAAAGATGGGATAGGATCAGTTTTTAGGGTGAATATAATGATGAAAAACTACAGACAGAAGATAGAAATGCTTAACTAATTTTGCTTCAGTTTTCTCTGCTAAGGAGAACGATTTTTTGGACTGATAAAGATAGAATTAAAAAAAAAAACAGCTAATGGGGAGTTAAAATCTAAGATAAACAGGAAAATAGCAAAAGCTTCTAGGTTTTCCTTTGATGAGTTCAGCTCACTCAACCTAAAAGAACTACATTCCATGGTGCTAAATGAACCATTAGATACAATTCTGAATCACTATCAGTGTTATTTGGAAGATAGGAAGAACAGAAGAGATACAGCATTGAATAAGAGAAAAAGTCTTTTTTTTTTTTTAAGGAATAGAATGGCAACTTTAGCTAAAAACCTTGACTTATATACCTGGGAAAATTCTAAAATTTAGTTATTAGGGGGTTGAGGGGTGGTAAAGAAGAAACAATCAAATTTATGAGTTTTCCAACAAACCTGATAAATTACAAGGTTTAAATCTTTGTTGCCTGGAATCTGAGAGGGACTTCAACTCAGAATAGGCATATCCACTGACGCCTTGTTGAGACAACACAAGGAAGTGTTCTGATTGATTCCTAGTAATCAGCTGCCTCCTCTATGATAACTAATCATCACAAACCAGCCCAAACCTTATAAAAGGTATTCTTGCTATCTTTTCAGGACTTTGTCTTTTTCCTTATGAGTTCGTATAACAAGTGGGCAACAAGAAAGGATAAGATTTCTTTCTTCCATTGACTAGAACGCTTAATGGTGACTTACTGATAAAGCAGATGAGGCAAGTTGTCTGTACTTCTGGTAGCCTGAGGTTCTTATACTTGAAATTATTTATATGCTTTATTTTTGTTTCCTTTTCTGAGTGTAGATTGGAGACTAGGATTCCTGTGGACAAACATTCCCTACTCAAAGCATTCAAAGCAACTAGGGTATTGATAAAAATAATGCAGAAGTACACAGCAGAAATATACATGTATTTGCATGCAGCCTTGGAAGAGAGATGTTGGAGGAAATTTTCCATCTCTCTAACTTAAAATTCAATAGTTTTCAAGTTCAAGAGTTTAGGCAAAGATAGAGTTCTTAAGCAGTGTAATTAGGAGAAATTGCATAAATGGCTCCAGTTTCTGGAAAGCTGTGGGAAAGAGCAGGTAACCTAGATCTTGCTAGTCCCCCCCCCCCCTCCACTTATTGCCATGAGTTTCTTGGATAATGCAGATATGCTATAAATGAGGTTCTTCTTCAAAAAACCCAACATGCATTTATCTTATGGGGGAGATCTAATATTCCATTTTTGAGCATTTGCATCTCTCCTTGGACTTTCTGTGAATCCTTTGTGCCTTATGCATTTTCTGTAGGGTGAAATAAAGGCTGCCCCATACCCAATATGAATTTAGTGGCCTCCATACTTAAGCATGACCTGTTATTACCTCATTCGAGCAAACCTAAACAAGAGCTATACCATAAATTAAAGATTTTTCTGGAGAACTATAGATGGGGGTGATGAGTCTCCAGGATTGAATCCAGATCATGTGAGTCCAAGTCCATGGGGGTCCCTGGATTAAATATTTTTAAAAGGATGATTTGTATGACTTGTAAACATTTAGAGAAAATAAAAAGCTGGTGATGATGAAGAACCAATTAATTATTTCCAAAAAGTATTTATGGAGAAGAAAGAAGAGAGGAGAGGAAGAGAGAAGAAGAGAGGGTAGAAACTGTGTTAATTTTGTAGTTAGCTGGTTTACTGTTCCCTTGCATTTAAAGGCAAAAGTAATTGTACTCTTGCTGGGCTTAGACAAGAGCCCTTGCTCCAGCTTTTCCCTTTTACCCTGACACCTTTATTTTCTTTGACAACTAGATTTAGTGCTTAAGATACTAGACAGTGTATGTGGCAGCAAATAGGTAGAGGCCATTAAAGCTCTTAAAATATAAGCTTGAATAGTTGGGTTAACCTAATTTTATCTTAACCATGATAGAAAGAGAGGGAAAAGGAGAAGGAAGAGGAAGTTCACAAAGTGGGGGGAGAGAAAGTGGGGAAAGAGAGATACAGAAACAGAGACAGAACGTTAGAGAGAGAAGACTTGGAAGGGAGATACCTGATAACTCTTTTCAAGTATTTTAAGAGGTACTGTGGAAGAGGATTGGACTTGTTTTATTTGACCAGAAGTCAAAACTAGGAACAATGCAGAAAAGATACAGAAACAAATTTTGGTTTAATGTAAGAAAAAAACTTCCTTATAATTTGTTGTATTGCTCTTCAGTAATTTCACTTATGTCCAACTCTTTGTGAAGCCATTTGGACAGATACTAGAGTAGTTTGCCTTTTCCTTCTTCAACTCATTTTCCCATGAGGAAACTGAGGCAAATAGGATTAAGTGACTTGCCCAGGGTCACACAGCTAGTAAGGATTTGAGGTCAAATTGGATATCAGGTCTTCCTGAGTCCAGACTCAGCATTCCATCCACTGTATCATCTAGTTGCCCCTTTCCTCATAATTAAAGTTCCTTAAAAGGGACTCAGGATGCCTCTAGACATAAGGGATTCCTTCCAATTAATAGCCTTCCAGCAAAGGCTCTGAGGTCCCTTTCAATTTGAGATTCAATGATTCTTTATAAAATAATCTTACAGTATGCGTCCAATAACAGTCACTTAGACCTCCAGCATAAAGCAATCTTAGAGAAAGTGAACATGTCTAAACAAATATTGAAATAAAGATACTATATAACATCAGAGAATTTATAGGATCTTTCATTATATCAAGGACATGTTTCATACCCATTGTTTTAAGATAAGTAAGCATTGTCACAAAATCTGTGAGGCTTAATGCAGTATTTGTTAACTCTTATCATATAGGATCTTAGCCTTTTACAAAACTTTGCTGTTAAAATATATTTTTAAATGTTTTACTGATGCCTTTTATGTTTAAATTGTACTCATTCCTAGCTGTTTCTCTCCACTACTTTCATCCCCCACCAAATGTATCTTTCCTTGTAACACCAATAATCAATCAATTTAATTAACAATTAATTTACCAAGTAACTACAACAATATCGTGTCTAACACTGTATATAGTATATGTGGTATTCTGCCTGTCTAGAATCCAACCTCTCTACTGAGAGGCTTTATCATCTTTTTTTTTTTTCTCAAAAAATTATTGATTTTCCATTTACTAAGAGCTCAGCTTCTTTTCAGTTATTCTTTTATTTACTTTGTTATAGCTATTGTGTATTTTGCTCTTCAGTTCTATATTCTTCATTTTGTATTATTTCATATACCTCAGTTGATTCAGCCATTTTTGATAAGATACCCACCTTGTTTCTAATTCTTTGCTACTATTGAAAAAAGACAGTTTCTATTGCTGATTTCCTTGAGAATATACACACCACAGCATGATCCAAAGAGCAAAGGATATGAATAATTTTGTCATTTATCTTGTACAATTCCAACTTGTTTTCTGGAGCAGTGGGACTGACTGATAGTTCTGTCACATTATAATTAGTGTGCCATTTTCTCCAAACCTCTTTGACACCAGTTGTTTTGAGAAATATTTTTGTGGCTCATTTTCCTAACCTTTTCTAAAAAGGCACACATGAATACTTTTCATTTTGTGTAAGTTGTCCTATAATATCAGTCCCACACATAAGTATCGCCACCAACACTACCATCCCCTCTTACATGGATTAAAAAGAGTTAGGTCTAGTGATCCTCGTAGGTTTCTATGTTAGATTGTTATTGTCCATCCGTAATTTCTGAAGAGGACTAATGATATCATAGTTGATGACCCCAATGTGAATTGGATTAAGCGGGTAGAGTTGCACAGAGTCATCCGCCTCTCTCTTATAAAGTTATTGAAGTCCAATAGCAAAACAAAAGTTAAGATGATTGGTGATAGCCCAGGATGCAGTGGATGACCTTGACATCTTCAATGTCTGACCATGCTCTAAGCACTGCACAATGTCTGCTTTAGCTGCCTTTATGGCAAACTGTTCTCACCCACTCATTCTGGAGAAGTATTCACATGTTTGGCGGTTTATTCACATTCCCCTAACTCACCAACAGGCTTGAGAACTATTAGTTACCTTCAACCTGGTTTAGCTCACCATGCTAAGATGATTTTGTTGAGATATGGCCATTGTGAATTCTACAGCTTCTTGGAGGCACAGGTGAGAGTTACATAAAAGTGAATATTAAAAGTCGATGCGCAGCCCTGAAATGAATTGTTAAGTCCTCACACAAGAGGTACTAGCATACAGAAGTTTAGTTATATATGGCAACTTCCTATGGTTTCAGTAAGTCTAGAAATACTTTCTGAAATTCCCATAGTAGTTCCCATTTGTAGTTCAGTTTTTAAACTACATGAGTAATTTAGTTTTCAAATGGTAATCAAGTTTCTTCTGATAGTAAAAGTGAATACATTCTGAACATCTTAAACTTATTGGATCTTATTTTCCATTTAGTAATTCTGATCCATCACTTAGAATTGGATTTTAACATGTAGCTGAACAAACTGCAAGTAGTGTAAACAAGGAACAGTCTGTGATATAATAGTTATATTTTTAGTATAGTAGCATCCTTAGAACTTTATAATAACATAAAAATAAATAGAACTTCTAAGGAACATTATATATAAACTATTGAACTAACAATGAAAGACACACCCAGAGTCAGGAGCATATCTTACTAAAGTTTATGTCACCCAATGTCACATAGCCAAATGTTGATCTTTCTAATGAAAAGGACCTGGGGTAGGATGATAGGATAGAAACATTGATATAAACTGCCAAATTACAAGATACCAAGGAGATTATAACAATTCAGGCAATCTTTATTTTAAGGATTATTTGTGATTTTTGTTTTTGTTTACAGCCTTAGTACTGTCATAGCATTGCCAAAATCAGAATGCTGGAGTTAGGCCAACATAGCAACATAAAGGATTTTGTTACATGAAAGTGTTAAATTTGTAAAGCATATCTGAGACATTTGTTTACTCCCAATTACAAAAGAAGGTAAAATTTTCATGAGTCCATCTATTCAAATCAAACTGGAATTCCAAGAGAGTCTCGAGTTGGATTTGTGCTACTGTGTATCCCTAAATGAGAGCAAAGTTGGACTCAGGGACAGATACACTGTTATTATGCCCTTGATGCGTCCTTTTCACTACTGGTTTGCTTTAGTATCAATAAATTATAGTAATATAAGTTTACTAAATATGAACAGTATCAATTTCCTTCATATACTCCGCTCAAGCCAGAACTCTTCCTTCAGGACCTAGCATAGTGATAGACTAGATGTTAAATGTTTGCTGAATGCAACTAATGTTTCCTTCATTCTTTTTAAGGTTGTGAGCAGGTAACTATGTGGCAAAAAACAAACAAACAAATAAACAAACAAAAAAAAAAAAAACTTGAGGTTGGAACACTTAGGAGTAGTATCATAATCAAATATAACAAAAGAAAGTTAATTTGGCCACATAGTCAACAATCCACATAATTGCCATTTTATCCCATGGTAATTATATTATATGAATTCAATTTTCTTTAATTTTCTGGTGACCGTAAAGAACATTAATTTTTCATTTATTCAGCTTATTACCTATCCTTCTCTTCATTTCAAATATACAAAATTATACTGATAGGTCTCATATCTTATTTCCATCAATCCAGTAGAGTGCCTCCTCATATTCAATTATTATGCTCCTGACCACAAGAGTTAGTCATTCATAAGAGAGGACATATTATAGAAAAAAAGATAGATTTTTAAATCCCCAACATATGAAGTCATGGGTGAAGCAAGGGGATGGGGAAGCTATTGGGGAAGCAAGGGTGGGGGAAGAAGTCATGGGAGGAGAGCCAGGAGAAATAATTTCAGAAAGGGAAAGTACTAAAGAAAATATTCACTTGTTTTAATGCTTTGCCTAGAGCTAGCCTTACCTATTCTCTTCCTAAAGAACAAGACAATTGCCATTTAATTTTTTTGCCTATTCTTCCCAACTATATGTCATTTGCTCTACCAAAGTAGTAGAAGGATGGGAATGAGTAAATCACTATCTCTATAGTGACATTTAATCAAATACAGGGATAGGGAAGGGAAGGACAGGGAAGAAAAAGGACAGGATAAAGCGGTGACCTCCAAACAGCATCTGATAGACTAGAAATGATCCATGTCAAATACTTACTAGTATTCAATTTTTTTTCTACCAAAGATCTTTATTTCTGAAAATCTTTATAAGCTCATAAGAACACATTTCTTCTTTTCTCTTCATTCTGATCCTTCTTTCCTCAGCTGGATTTCTGGTGTGTGATCCTAGAAAAACTACTATTTATTTTATCAATTTGAAGGATAGGAAGTAAGAGACCAACATGAGACAAATCAGCCTCTATGATGCAGCTAAACTGATGCTACACTGACAACTGGCCCTCCATCATTGCTTTAGAGAAGGGCTTCTTAAACTTTTTTCTCTTGCTATCCCTTTGTGCAGAGAAATTTTATGTATATAGCCATATAAAATAGGCATATAAACCAAACATTTATTGATAATAAGTTACAATTTTAGGATCCCCCCTTTTCTGCTATGTGACCCCATGTGTGGTTGCAACCCACAGTTTAAGGAGCTTTGCTAGAAAATGAATCTTTAACATGTCATTCTATATACCTCACTACCTTTCATAAAGTCATACTAAAAACTTAACCTAAAGGAGTAGAGAAGTAGGCCAGTCAGCCTGTACCTGATAATTCCAACAAAAATTTCTCATAAGAGCCATACTAGAATATTAATGGGGTATTGATCCTGAGAATGTTCTATTTATCTACTATCACCCAGTGAAGCTACTCTCCTAAATTCCCAGACTTTTCCTTTATAGGGGTTAGAAATTTTTGACTTCTTTTTATTTTTCCAATCTCAATTATTCCAGATCTCTGAATTCCTAAGAGGAAGTCATTCTACTTCCTAACCCCTGCTATGTATTCACTTGTTCTTTTATGAACTCAATTCTATCCCATCCACGTCCTACTCATGTCCCTTCCACTGTGCCCTCTGAAATTCTATAATAAATAAGCTTCCCTTCATCTTGACCTATTTCATTCATATTCCTTCCATTTTCTGGTATTCACAGAGATCTAGCATCCCTTGATATTTTTTTTTCCAATATTAGTTGCACTTTGTCGTAATACCCAGTTCCTTTCATGAATCGCAACTGGCCAAACTATCATACCAGTGATCCTCTCACATAACACTGCATCTCCCTTCTCTTTTGCCTTTGTATTGAGTGTCTCCCATGCCTGGAATAACCTATTCCCTTGCCTTTGCCTTTTAGTTTCTCTATCTTCTGTCAAGAGTCTGTTCAAATTTCATTTTCTGTTAAACTTTTCTATCAATGCTCCTGGCTATTAATGATTTCTTTTCAGATTAGTTACTCTACTCCACATATATCTTGTGTGGGCTTCATTCTTTACATGTTGTTTCCCCCATTAGAAGTAGAAGTTCTTTGAGAGCAGGGACTGTTTTCTGCAATTTTTTGTTTCCACATTAGCACAATGCTTTTAGTATTTGAATGTTTATTGATGGTGACTATTTTGTCTCCCCTTACCAGATTATAAATTTCTTGAGGTCAGAGACCATTTCATTTTGTGTTTGTATCCTAAGAACTTAACACAGAGCATGGTACATAGGTAGGTGATTAGTAAATGCTTATCAAATGATTAATTGTTTCAAGGTCCAAGGTTCTTCCCTGATTTATACAATACAGTTGATCTTCTCTTGTGGACTTGTTACTTATTGTTTACTTGTCGCTTTGTAAGACTTCTTGATTCTTTTTCTTAAGCATGCTGCAAGCTTCTGTGTTCCATATGTTAATATTGTTGCAACCAATAAACTATCAACAAATATTTAGTAAATGAGCCCTCTGCTCAGCATTGGTGTGCAAGGTGCTATGGAGACACCAAAATAGTATCATCCCTGTTCTCAACATCCAGGTCTATCCCACATGGACAGTCATAAACAATACAAGATAGTACACGATTAAGTGCTAAATTGGGCAACATTGACTGCAAATTAGACAGGAAAAATTCAGAAGTTGTTGAGGTGGTCAGACATGCCTGATTTTCCATGATCCCCATTTAGGGATTTCTTGGAAGAGATATTGGAGTGGTTTGTAATTTCCCTCTCCAATTCATTTTACAAATGAGGAAATTGAGGCAAACAATGTGACTTTGTTCAAAATCACATAGCTAATAACTGTCTGAGGACAAATTTGAACTCAGGAAGATGAGTCTTCCTGCCTCCAGGCTTGGCAATCTATCCCATTATTTATACCATTTAGCTACCTCATTCAGAAGGAGAGAAAGGGTTAAACGAGGATGGAAACAGTAAAGGAAGGCTTTATAGAGAAAGTCTGTAGAGAAAGCTTTCTATAGAGTAACAATGACTTCAATATCACAAATATCCATTCCAAGTCTCCATAGATGTCATTGGTGTGAGTGGTTCCTCCAATGATATGGATTGAAATTCATTCATTAATTCAGGGATTTTTAACCTGAGGTTTATAGACTCCAAAGTTAACTTTAGATAGATGATAGGGGGTCTTGTGAAATTGATTCAAAATATTTTAATAACCAAGTTATAAAAATTGTTTCCTTTTCAATCTTGTACATAATTTTTAAAATCAAACTTGTGATTTTATATTATGAAAGGAAAGGATCTTTTGGTGAGGAACTCCCTGTATCAATTCCTAGTGTCATTTTTTTTTTTGCAACTTACATTACTTTTTTTAAAAAAGCTTTTTATTTTCAAAACATATGCATAAATAGTTTTTGACATCCACCCTTGCAAAACTTTGTGTTCCAATTTTTTTTCTCCCTTCCCCCCACCTCCTCCCCTAGATGGCAAGTAATCCAATATATGGTAAATATACAACTCTTCTATATATATTTCCACATTTATCATGCTGCACACACACACACGCACACACACACACACACACAAATAGATCAAAAAGAAGTGGAAATGAGAAACAAAACAAAATGCAAGCAAAAATAACAAAAACCACAACAACACTATGTTGTGATCCACACTCAGTCCCCACAGTCCTCTCTTTGGGTGCAGATGGCTCTTTTCATCACAAGACCATTAGAACTGGTCTGAATTACCTTGCTGTTGAAAAGAGCCATATCCATCAGAATTGATCATCATATAATCTTATTATTGCTGTGCACAATGTTCTCTTGGTTCTATTCACTTCACTTTGCATCAGTTCTAGCCTTTCTGAAATCATCCTGCTGATTATTTCTTATAGAACAATAATATTATGGAATATTCATATACCATAATTTATTCAGCTATTCTCCAACTGAAGAGCATCCACTCAGTTGCCAGTTCCTTGCCATTACAAAATGGCTGCTACAAACATTTTGTACATAATAATTTTTTACAATTAAAAAGATTTTTCTGAGAAAGAGACCATAGGCTTCACCAGTCTACAGAAGGCATCCATAACAAAGAAAAGATTAAGAACCTCTGGATTAGCAAACAGTTTAATGAGGTGCCTTGGCCAGAAACAATTTATTAATTTGAGAAAAACCCTTGGGTAATGAATTACCTTATGGTAATCTGAGGATTACTGAAATATGCTACAATTCTGGTCCAAACTCAAAGTCTTTTTGACTGAGCAGGAATTGCTAAAGCTTTTGTTTTATAATCATAGTCTTTAAAAAAAGATCCAGAGTCATTCTTCTACCATGATGAAGCACAAGAGTAAGCACTTTAATAGGATTAAAAATACTTTATATGAATTCACTTTTATATAGAAATTTATATAGTTATTCCTTCCACATTGCAACTTTACCCATCGTAGTTTTGATATATCAAGGATTGGCATAAGAAATTAAATAAAATTTTTTGGGAGTTTTGTGGAAGTTTCAGACTGTATACAAAGGCCAGCAAATGACACAGAAAAAGTTTAGAAGCTTAGAAATACATAAAATATATGTATAGTATTACATATTATCAACATTTTATCTCTTAATGCTATAATAATTTAGATTTCTTCTTTGGCACAAAGGAAAGGACAAAAAAATTTCACATGAATTTTCCAGATTTGGGGGAAGGGAGAAAGGAGCAGTTTTAATCCAAGTGATATGGAAAGGATAACTATAGTTTATAAAGCACTTACCTTCCTATGCATAGCTACCTTGAATATTCTCATTTTAGAGATTAGGAAACCAAGGCTCAGAAAAGTTAATACCAAAGCCAAAATGCTAGCAAGAAGGAAATAAATGCCTTTGACTCCAAGTGTTTTGTTCTTTATATTATGGTATGCTCTTTTCAGAATAGATAAATTTGGGATAGATAGAGAAAAAAGGAAGAATCCCAAGATGATTTTCAGTTTAAAAAAATCCATTTTTTAAATAGGCAAAATATTCTCTTAGAGATGCTGCATAACTATAAATCTTGAACACAATAATTTCCAAAGAATCAACATGGTGAGTGATACAAAAGCCAGTGGAGAAATACATAGAAGCAGATTGTAACATATTCCAAATATGTTGAAGAAGTAGAATTGAGGAAATGTCCAATGTGTGATCAGAAAAAAAAAAAAGGCAAGCCAATCATATAAGGGAAAATAAATGCTTAACTGGTACTCATGAAATACAAAAAGACCTGGAGGAAAGCCTCCAGAATGTTGAGATGAGATGATTTTTCTGTGAAAAATCTTGGATATGTACAAACCTTGTATAGAATGAGAATATAGGGAAAAGTTGTCATTTTAACTAATGATTTCATACTCTAGTGAAATATTGAGATAAATACATTGAAATACTTAAATGTTCTTTTATATTCTTATCTGGAAAGACCCCATCTGAAGTACCATGTTTGGTCTGGTACCTCACATTTTCTTTTGTTTTTTCCCTTTTTCTTTTTATAAAGCCTTTTCTTTTCTTTTCTTTTTTGATTTTATTAAAGCTTTTTATTTTCAAAACATATGCATGAATAATTTTTCAACATTAACCCTTGCAAAATCTTGTGTCCCATTTTTCCCTCCCTTTCCCCCACCCCCTCCTCTAGATGGCAAGTTATCCAATATACGTTAAACATGGTAAAATATATGTTAAATCCAATATATGCATACATATTACAATTATCTTGCTGCACAAAAATCCAATCAAAAAGGGAAAAAATGAGAAAGAAAATAAAATGCAAACAAATGACAACAAAAAGAGTGAAAATGCTATATTGTGATCCATTCTCAGTTCCCCTAGTTCTCTATCTGAGTGCAGATGGCTTTCTTCACCACAAGATCATTGGAACTGGTCTGAATCATCTCATTGTTGAAAAGAGGCCCGTCCATCAGAATTGATCAACGTATAATCTTGTTGTTGCCATGTAAGATAATCTCCTGGTTTCACTCATTTCACTTAGCATCACTTAACATCATTAGAGGAAGCATTTATTTCCTTTAAGTCTTTCCAGGCCTCTCTGAAATCATCCTGCTGATCATTTCTTGTAGAACAATAATATTCTATAACATTCATATACCATATCTTATTCAGCCATTCTCCAACTGATGGGCATCCACTAAGTTTCCAGTTTCTTGTCACTACAAAAATGTTTGCTGCCATAAACATTTTTGCATACATAGGTCCTTTTCCCTCCTTTAAGATCTCTTTGAGATATAAGCCTAGTAGAAACACCAGAGGATCAAATGGTATGGACAATTTGATACCCCTTTGGGCATATAGTTCCAAATTGTTCTCCAGAATGGTTGGATCAGTTCACAACTCCAACAACAACGGATTAGCGTCTCAGTTTTCCTACACCCCATCCAACATTCATCCTTTTCTTTTCCTGTCATCTTAAAAGATTTTTATTTTTAATAAACACATGCATAGTTTTCAACATTCACCTTTGAAAAGCCTTGTATTCCAATTTTTTTTCTTTCTCTTCTCCCATCCTCTCCCTTAGATGGCAAATAATCCAATATATGTTAAATATGTACAATTCTTCTATACACATTTCCACAATTATCATGCTGCACAAGAAAAATCAGATCAAAAAAGAAAAAAAATGAGAAAGAAAACAAAATGCAAGCAAATAACAATCACCAAAAGGTGAAAATACTATGCTGTGATCTATACTCAATCTGTGCCACAGTCCTTTCTCTGGGTACAGATGGCTCTCTCCATCACAAGATGATTGGAACTGCCCTGAATCACTTTGTTGTTGAAAAGAGCCATGTCCATCAGAATTGATTATTCTATAATCTTGTTGTGAAGCATCACGTTTTATTTTATTTTTAAATTAAATCTTTTTATTTACAAAACATATGAATGGGTAATTTTTCAACATTGACCCTTGCAAAACCTTCTGTTCCAGATTATCCCTTCTTTCCTCCCACCCTCTCCCCTAGATGGCAGATAGTCCAATACATGTTAAATATGTTAAAATATATGTTAAATCCAATATATGTATACATATTTATACTTCTATCTTGCTGCACAAGAAAAATCAGATCGAGAAGGAAAAAAAAAACCTGAGAAAGAAAACAAAATGCAAGCAAACAACAACAGAAAGAGTGAAAATGCTATGTTGTGGTCCACACTCATTTCCCATAGTTCTCTCTCAGAGTGTAGATGGCTCTCTTCATCAATGAACAATTGGAACTGGTTTGAATCATCTCACTGTTGAAGAGAGCCATGTCCATCAGAATCGATATTGTTGTTGCCATGTACAATGATCTTCTAGTTCTACTCATTCACTTAGTATTAGTTTGTGTCTCTCCAGGCCTCTCTGAAATCATTTTGTTGGTTGTTTCTTACAGAACAATAATATTCTATAACATTCATATATCATAATTTATTCAGCTATTCTCCAACTGATAGGCATCCAATTTCCAGATTTTAGCCACTACAAAAAGGGCAGCCCACAAACATTTTTGCACACGTGGGTCCCTTTCCTTCCTTTAAGATCTCTTTGGGATATAAACCCAGTAGAAACACTGGTGAGTCCAAGGGTAAGAGCATCACATTTTGAATAATATGATGAATTGAAGTAACGAGGATGTTAAAGGGATAGAAAATCATGCAATGTTAGGCTCTGAAGAGGTTTAGCCTAGAAAAGAGAAAACTTAGAGGACCATGATCTCTCTTCAAGCATTTGAAGGATTATCAGGTAGAATACAGATTATGCTTATTCGCTTATTCTTTTTGACCTGAGGGCAAAACAAGGAGTGATGTGTGGAAATTGTAGAATGGAATTTTGGCTCGATATAAGGAAAAACATCCTTACTTTCAGAAATATATAGGCCATCTCTGAAGATTTAAGATTCTCTTTTATTGAATGTCTTTAAGATAGCAAGTGCTTAATAAATGTTTGCTGAATTGAATTAAAATTGAACAAACTAGATGATAAAGGTGCCACACCTAGGTTGTATAGGAGATTATTAGTAAAATATTAGAAATTCCTTTCAACTCATATTCTGAGTTTATTCTTTGTATAACTCAGGAAGCAGTAAGGTATGGTGGTTACAGAATTAGATTTAGGGTCAAGCACTAGATCTCAAGACATTTTATATATGTGATGCTGAGCAAAGTATTTAACTTTTCTCAGCCTTACCTGTATCCTTACCTGTAAAATTGGCATGATAATATCTGTCATGGTTACTTCACTGGGTTGTTGGAAAGATTCATTATTTGGAAAATGAGGAAAATTATAAGTTGTATTTACTTCAGGGTTATTGCGAGGAAATAATGAGATTATTTATGTAAAGTGTTCTACAAATCCTAAAGAATTATAGAAATTTTAGTTACTTTTCAAAAACATTGAATTGTTAGTTGTTGAGAGCAGAATCTTTGTCATAGTTAAACTACCTTTTCTAACCCCAGTACCTTGATCAGAAGCTTTTCACATAATAGATTTGGTGATGTTAAAATTATATATCTTTAAAACTCTTGCAGAAAAATTTAAAGTACCGAAACAGGAAGAAAAACAGGTAGAGATGGTCTAAGACAGGGGTTCTTAAACTTCTTCTATTCACTACCCCTTTTAGACTGAGAAATTTTTATGTAACTCCAGGTATATAGGTATACCACAAGTATACAGATATACCACAGGTATTTAGGTATAATTATACAAATCAAACATTTACTGATAATAAATTATAATTTCTTGACCCCCCCCCCACATTCCCAGAACGGGATGATGAACCACAATTTAAAAAGCTGGATTCTAAGACAATGATCTCCAAACAGTGTTTATTACATACCTTTATCAGTACAAAAAAAAAATCAGTATGCATTCCCAATTTAAGTTATTAAAGTTAAGCTGTTAAAACAAAACTACACTAAATCTTTGATATATATTATGAGTACATACATTTATAAATTAAATGCACATACTATTGTATTGATATGTACATAAACATGGTAAATAAAAATTAAGATGAAACAAGCAATATTTTAATATTTATTTCTTAATGACATAAAAAGCCTTTTCATTTTTGAGAATATGATTGAATATGCTTCATTATTTTAAAAACCAAATAAATAAAATGTATATACCTTGAGAATAGAGTAAACTTGTAATGGTTAGTATTCATTAAATTAATGTGATCTATATGGCTAACCAAATTGATGAATTTCATGTTTGCATACTTTTCTATCGAAAAATATGCAATGCCACAATTACATTATAGGTCACAACTGTCAGTAAACAGAACAGTTTTTCAGCAGGAGTCAGGTTTCTTGGTATATTGATATTCACTATAAACAAAGCAACAACAAAAGAAAAAGTGAATTATCTTTAATTCATCTTAGCAGGGAGTTTTCCACATAAATTCATTCCTCTTTTCCCCCCTGATTCTGCTTATTGTATTACATCAGAGCTTAATTTCCTATTCATGTTTGGATATTTTAGTTGTATTTTTTATATGAGCATGAGAAACAACAAGAAGACCAGTTTGGCAGGATCTTGAAATACTTGAAGAGGAATAATGTATAATAAGGCTAGAAAGGTAGACTGCAGCCAAGTTGCGAAGGGCTTTAAATACCAAACAGAAGACTTGATACTTGATCCTCGAATTAACAGAGAGCTGTTGGAATTTATAGGGTACCAGGGATGACTTGGTCAGATTTAAACATGGAAAACCACTTTGACATGTGTGGGAGTAGAAACTGCAATAGGGAGAGATGAGGCAAGGAAGTCAATCAGAATCCCATTAAACTGTTCAGGTAAAAGGGCCAAAAATGGGAAAATGGTTGGTGTGAGAGGAGAGATTAGAGAAGGGAACAAAATGAGAGGTGTGGATTTAGAAATGACAAGATTTGCCAGCTTCTTGAATGTGTGGGATAAATGAAAGTGAGAAGTCCAAGATGACTCCAAAGTTTCAAACTTGGATGACAAAGAATTGTGATGACCTCAACAGAGATAGAAAGAGGATTGGATTTCCAGAGAAAGATAATGCAATGACACCTATAATGCAAAATGCAACCCTTTTCTTTGGGATAATCCTGTGAGATTTTTTCTATCCCAGAAGAAAAGAAGAAGTTAGGGCTTTTGTTCACCTATCACTTACTTCCTTGGAATGGAGAGCCCACTTTCTTAGGAGCTTCTGACTCTGGAAAGGATCCAAAGGAAAAGGGTGAGGATATGTTAAGGATTTAGAGAAGGGTTTTCATCAAGGCCCCATCAGTTGGTGTCTTTGGGCTTAGGTTATAACTGTTCTTAAGGGGTAGGATGTCGAGCATCCTAAATTCCATCCACGTTCTTCCTTTTTTAAATCTATCTTTTTTGTTTGTTTGTTTGTTGTTGGCTTTTTTTTTTTGTTTGTTTGTTTGTTTGGTTTGGGGAACTCAGTCCAGATTATGCTTAGCTTCACCCGAGTAGCAATTTATAGTCTTGCCTGGAGCTACGGATAAGGGACTTGCCCAGAGTCACATAGTCTAGTAGTCAGTCACTACTTCAACACAGTAGTGTCAGACATTACTTCAATAGAGGTGTTCCCGCTCCTAGAATTTTGGATCTTGTGTTTCCAATGTCAGGCCCCTCCTGTTTTCTTTTCCCTGTATAGAGGTAACTTAGTGTAGCAGAAAGAAGCCCCAAATCATCAAACCTGAGTTCAAATCCTATCTCTGACACTAACTACTCAATGTAACCTCTCTGCGAGTGTTAAGTAGTAAATAATTCTCCCAGGTCCCTAATCAGAGCCAATCCTATAGATATCTCTATCCCTCCCTCTCCCCCCCATTCCCCCCCCCCCCATCTAAACTGAAAATCTCCGAACTGCAGCTCCAATCCAGAGACTAGTCTTTACTTGGCTTTGCGCGGGTTCCCCCCTCCCCGCCCTTTTTTCTTTTTTCTTTAAGCTCCTTGGGATAGTCTCACAGAGGAGTAAGACTTCAAGAGATGAAGACCCAATGGACACCTCCCCCATTGAAGGCTGTGTATGCAAATTGAAATACCAGGAAGTAGCCGGGAACCTCTCAGCCAACCCCCTGAAACCCAGCTTAGTTCCTCTCCGGCTGCCAGGGGCTGGGTGCGCGAGTTTGCGTTGAAACTCTGTGGCTGCTCTATACTTTTTCCTAACCAGGGGGAAAGCGACCACCCCTCAATCCGTGGTGGGCCTCTGACAGCCACAAAAGAGTAGGAATTTTCCCTTTTCTGTCGGGAAATATTGAAACCCTTCCCCCGATCCCCGTCCCCTTTTCTCCTCCCTCTCCCTTCTTTCCCTTCCCCAAAGCCTTCCTGGGCTTCGCCTCCCTCACTCCCTTCCCCACCCCTTCTTAGGATTGGGCTGAAGTCACCGTGGAGCTCAAGCGCGGCACCCCAACTTTCGAAGCCAGGAGGGTGAGTAGCGAAGCGGGATCATGGGATTTCGTGGGTCGATCGGGATGGGATGGGAGGAGGCGGTGTCTCAGGGAGTGGCGCCCGGAGCTGCTTAGAGAGTAAAAGCCTTTGGTCGGGGCTCTAACTGCAGGACACAGATTTGCACAAGTCAGCAAACCATCTATGAAGCGCTTACTGTGTGCGGGGAGAACTGTGCTGAGACCAGGGCCGAAAAGCTGGCGAGTGGCCTAAGAACGGCTGTGTGTGTGTGTGTGTGTGTGTGTGTGTGTGTTTAGGGGCGCGGGAAAAGTGCCTGGCTTTACAGAAAGGTGGGGGCAGTGTCCCTTAGCCAGCTGGAGCGGGGAGGAAGCTGCTGCCCCTTCCTGACTACTCAGCCCTTAACTAAGGTATCCTTAGGTCTCTTGGTTACAGGCCCCCACCTCGCTTTCTTGGCCACATAAAAAACCCGTGGGCGGCTCCAAATCGGACTGTTAGAACTACGGCCGGAGGGAGGGAGGAAGGGAGGGGGGGGAGGGAGGCGGGGCGAGAAATCTTTGCAGGTGTTTTACCTGTAGCGGGCTCCTAGCCCAGGAGGGGCGTGGTGTTGGGGATTCGCTAGCGGGGGGCGGGGGAAGCCGCTGTGAGATATTTTTTGTTTTCGTGTTATTTGGGTCTGAGGTGCGGAGTTGGGTAATAGGATGAGTTCTCTGGAACTGTGTGCTGGACTCCGGGTGGAGGGTGGGGAGAGAGGAGTGGATGTTGTGGAACGTCCCTCCAACAGGTTGAAAAGGTTGCTGGCTTTCTCCGCTTCCTGGGTGCCTTTCCAGAAAGTAAAGAGAAGTTCCCTTCACTTTCTCTGCGCTGGATTGGGGGCAGTGGTGGCAAAATGGGCAGAAGTGTAGTAGGATAATTGTCAGCTTGAGAAATCCAATCAGTCCTCTACTCTGAGATCCCCAGAGAATGTAGCAGAGTTAGATATTAGAGCTGGAAGGGATCATCTCTGTTTCCAGATAAGGATACCAAGGCCCAGAGAAGGGAAAGTCTCATAGGTAACGAATAGCAAAGCCAGAATTCTACTCCCAAATCCTCTGAACATGATTTACTGGATCTCTGAACCGACACCAAACGTAAACTTTATTTTTTTTTAAACCGCATTTCGGGCTAGAGAGGAAGCAGAGTTTTATGTGGGATGTCCTCAGGGCTGCTGGTCATACAGTTATTGGGGAACAGGGCTTTTGGATATCTGATAAACTTTCCAGCCCTTTAAGTGAAAAGGAAGCGAGAGTTATTTTGAGACTTCAGAGGTTTGCTTTTCCTTTGCACTGGGGGGAGGGGTGTAGCTCCAGTCCCAACTTTTTCCTGCATGATCTCGTTTGCTTTAGCTTTCTCCAGAATGCAATTAATGCATTTGAACTTTTTTGGTTTGATTTTTAAGTCAACTTTCTAGAGAAGGTGAGAGGTATTTTAATATCCAAATTGCATCCAAATTCAGTCAAATTGCTTGATTGCCAAGGTAGTAGGCTGGTAGGATTTTTGTTCAGTTTGTTGTTTTCTAACTAGTATTTAATCTGTGATGTGATTGTGTTGCACAAATATTAGCTATCTTGTATTCACTATTTAATAAAAGGAATCTTTGTATTGTATAATCTAATGTTCAACAAACTGAGCATCCCTCTAACGCCCAATAATAAACGCTCTAGAGTTGCTATTACTATTCGGAGAATAAGGGCAATATTTTTGCCTGAAAAAGCATCGCATATAGAAAAGAACATGTAAAAAAAGTAATGTAAAAATGATGGAAATATAGAAAAAATGAAGTGTCAGAATGGCCATTTTATTTATCTCATGTGTAGGAAAGGTATTGGTTTAATTTCATAAGCTCCTTATTATCAAAAATCTATTTGAGATTTTTTTCTTATTCTATGAAAGTTTGGTGCCAAATGCTAATAGTTGATCTTTAATCAGCTAATCATATTAGGTCTTTGAATTGTAAAGATATGGAAAGAGACCCCAGGATCAGTTCTCTTTTTATTTGAATGAATTTTTTTCGATGAAAAGATTGATCAGATCAGTAAAAAAATCATTGTGCTTATACTGCTTTACTTTTTTTTAATTGGGAAAGGAATTCTTTGGAATTTCAGTGGTTTAAAGTAATTCAGGTTATTAGGATACTAAAAAAAACTTTAAATTTTTATAATTTCAAATATACTCCATGAAAATTTATGTTTATCTGAAATGAATATAAATAGAAATATACATATCTGGATAGATAGGTTTTTACAGTGGATAGGATTTGGAGTCAGGAAGATCTGAATTCAAATTCAGCCAAAGACACTTATTAGCTGTCTGACTCTAGACAAGTCACTTAGCCTTCTGTGCTTCTAAATTAGGAAATTTAAATTTCATAATCTGTATAATGTTTATAATAATAGTGAGAATCCAGTGGGTTATCATTTGTAAGGCTATCTACTTTCAAGTACTAAGAGTGCAGCCAGGAAGACCGGGGTTCAAGTCTATTCTGTACCACATATTGGCTGTGAAGTCACAGTTGAATGTTGTACAGCCTCATTTAATGGCTCAGGAATCTATGCCACTTTCTGACTATAAGTTTCAGAGAAGGTGTGTTAACCTACTATTGAAGCTGTTTCTTTATCAAAGAATTCTGGATACCAATGGAATGGTCAAAGGTCCAGTTCTTATGCCTAAACATGTATTATATATAATGACAAAATATTGATGTGAATATTGTTACTTAAAAGTTTGCTGAATTTAATTGTTAACAATTTTGTCCAAAGCTGTATGCACAGATAGTGATCACTTAATATTATATTTTCTTCAGGTATTCAACAGAGATAAGATAACAATATTAACCAAAGCTGAAGATTTAAATCAGACAAAAATATTCATTAGGGACGGGGCTGTGTATCTGAAATTGCTTTGGCATCTTCCACTTGACCCATAATAGTAATAGTACATTAGTTATTATATGCTTTTTTCAAAGAGTTTTCATTTTCATTCTAGTTTGAGCCTCAGAACAAACTTGTAAGGTAGACAGATATCATTTCCCACGTTTTCAGGGGAAGAAAATTGAGTCACAGTAGTAGAAAGAATAAGCCAGGTCACATGACTACAATCCAGGTCTTTTAACTTCTAATCCAGTATTCTTTCCACTATACCATACCATTGGACACAGAAAAGACACTCAGTGAGCATGTCTTTTTAAAATATATTTTATTTTCCAAATACATGGAAAGAGTTTTCGACATTCACCTTTTCAAATCTTATGTTGCAAATTTTCTTCCTCTTACCTTCTTCCTTCCCCAAGGCAGCAAGAATTCTGATATAAGTTAAACATGTGCAAATCCTCTAAACATATTTCCCTATTCATCAAGCTGCTCAAGAAAAATCAGATCAAGAGAGGGAAAAATGGGAGAAAGGAAAAAAAGCAAACAGAAAAAAGGTGGAAATATTATACTTTGATCCACATTCAGTTTCCATAGTTCTCACTTTGGATGTGGAGAGCACTCTCCATCACAAGTTTATTGGAATTGCCTTAAATCACCTCATTGTTGAAAAGAATCAAGTCCATTACAGTTGATCATCACGTGATCATGAAGTTGCTGTGTACAATGTTCTCTTGTTTTGCTCACTTCATTCAGCATTGGTTCATGTAAATCTTTTCAGGATTTTCTGAAATCAGCCTGTGCAGTTAGCATGTCTTAATCAATTCTAGGAATGTGGATAGTGCTGTGGATAGAGCTCTGGACCTAGAGTCTGAATGTTCTGAGCTCTAATCCTATCTCAGACAATTACTTGGCTGTATGAATTTTTGCTCCTTGTAGAATGTCTACTAGCCTCAGTTTTTTCAACTGTAAATTGGGGGTGATAATAGCACTTATCTCATGCACTTAGCTTTGTGATCTTGGACAACTCACTTAAGCTTCCCTAGCCTCAGTTTCCTCATTTTCAAAATAGGGATAGTAATAATATCACCTTTCTTCCAGAGTTGTGGAGAGGAAAAAGTAAGATAATATTTGTAAATGTTTTCCAAACTCTTAGGCATAATGTGGACAGCTATGTGGAACAGTGAATAAAAAGCTGAGTCTGAAGTTAGGGAGACATCGTCCTAACTTCAAATATAGTTTCAGACACTTACTAACTGTGTGATCCTGGACAAGTCATGTACATGTTATTTGCCACAGTTGCTCATGAACTGGAGAAAGAAATGGCAAATCATCCCAATATGTTTGCCAAAGAAAGCCCAAATAAAGTCACAGAGTCTGACACAATTGAAATGACTGGATGACAACAACAATAAAATACAATGAGAGTACTGTGTATTATTGTTATTATTTTTGGATTCGATCAGAAAAACTTTTCAAGATGGATTTTCTCAAGTCTTCTATCCCTAGATAAGCCTCTATTGTTTTGGAAGTATTCTTAAAGACTGACTTCCATTAGTTGCTTATGGGATTATAGAATCAATCTACTGCTAAAAGACAATATAGATTTTTTTTTTGGACTAGGTGAAAGAGATTCTTTGCCTCAGTTGCTACTTAACCTTAATCACTAAGTGGGTATGGCCTCAGTCAAACTGAGACCTGTTGAAGACGTTAGCTTAAAAAGGCCAAGATCTCTCATTGCATTCAGAGCCATCTCCAGTCATCCTGATTTATATTTGGTCATTGGGCCCAGATGGTGAGGCAGGTAACCTTACACACCCTTCCCTCACTTAAATCCAATTCACTTGCATGTTATGGCATCACTTCCCTGATGTCATGGTCTTCTTCAAGAAGGAAGGCTAGACAACAACGACAACCACATAGAAAATGAAAGTCCATCTTACGGCTTTCTAATTTTGCCACAATGAGAATCTGCAGATATTAAACTTTTTTCTAGTTATTCAATTCAATGAATATTTATAAATAGTTGCTGTGTGAAAAGCAAGTAATAGTAGGCAGCATGGGAAATAGAAATTTTAGCTGAGACACATTCTTACCCGCCATGAGACTTAGCACAAGTTACCAACCCTTTCCTGTCACTGGTTTCCATTATTAAAATGACAGGTTTGGACTAAATGATTTTTGAAGTCTCATCTAACTCTAAATTGCAAGTTACTTAGGGAATCAGAACTGGAAATGGAAGCTGATTCTCCTTATGTAATATGTATCACATACATTCTGATATATAAAATATATCACATATATAGCATACATACATATTTCTAAAAGTATTTAGCAATTAAGACAATGATTTTATTCCCAAGGCTCCAGCAAATATCCCTTTCTTCTATTAAAAAAGTACAGTAAGATGTAATTAATTCAACCACCATTTATCATATTTTTACATAAGGAGGACATAGTATTAACATCTTCCCCTGATTCTACATGTTTCCAAAATGAGAAGTCTATTTTAAACTGGGCTTCATCTATCTAAGCTTGAGGTCTTGCAAAGAGGAGAGATGATGAAAGGAGAAATAGGATGGGCAGGAAACAAATTAATTAAATGAAGCTTGAAGGAGAAATTGATTAATCGGAATATGATGAAGTTAGGGAGACTTAGTTTGAGAAACACTAAACTCTTGTGTTCAATATATTCAGGAACTACTTCCTAATTAGCTCTCCTTTATTACTGAATTTACTTAGTATAACCATGAACTAATTTTTAAACTAATTATTTCAACAACTATATTAAAATTTAATTGATTTGCCTCATAATCATACATATTATATATAACATGTATATAGCAATATAGGCATGTACAAACATACATATATGTACATACATACATGTGTGTGTATGTATAGTATGTATACAGTGCATATATGCCTATATGCAATATGTAATGTGTATGTATATATAGTGTGTATATAGGTATATGTGTGTACCCATATATAGTGTATGTGTGCTTGTGTGCATGTGTGTATGTGTGAAGAGATTCATAGGTTTCACCAGATTGTCAAAAGAGTCCAAGACATAAAAGTTTAAACACCTCTGTATAGAATATCTTATTGGTCATGGCATTTGGTGACCCTAAATACTGCTCTAAGATGTCACTTCCCTGACTGGGTTATAGAGCCTTTTTTGTATCTTTTGCAGACTATAGATTCCCTTGCAGTACCTGGAAAGCAGTTTCTTCTCTTGGGCTATAATTACTTTTCTGTCATTCTGGAGAATGTATTATCATATATTTGGGAAGGGTGATGATGACCCATAGATTAAATGGAGGAAAATTAGAGGTGGTAGTGATCCTGGGAATCAGGGTAAAATATATGAAAATTAACAGAAGAATCTAAAAGATAATATTGAAAGCATCTCTTATTAATGTCACTAATATTGAAATTTTTAGCAATTTTAGGGCATTTAAACATATAACTTTTGCATTTTCTGACAATTAAGTTACATAGTTTTATGGGTACTTCCTCTCCTCTCTCACAACCTCCACCCTCCTGATTTATTTCTAATTTATTTTTTATCATTCTTTTGTTTTGATTTCCAAAATCTCTTTCTCCCTCCCAGTATCTTCCCATCCATTGAAAAGTCAAGCAAAAAGATGTCAGTTATACATGTTAGATCATGCAAAACACATTTACATATTAGATATATTTATTTAAAAAACAAAGTTAAATTAAAATTTAAAAACAAAAAAAAAAAAAAAAAAGAAAGTGAGAAAGTTATACTTCAATTTGCACTCAGAGTTCATCAGTTCTCTTTCTTAAGGTAGACAGCATTTTTTCATCCTAAATCTTTGGAATTGTTGCTCGTTGTATTGATCAGAGAAGCCATGTCTTTTACAGTCGGTTATCATTACAACATTGCTATTATTGTACACAATGATCTTCTGCTTCTTCTCACTTAACTATGCATCACTTCATGTAAGTAATCATGTTTTGCTGAAATCACACTCTCATTCTTTCTTATTGCACCATAATTCTCCATGCCAATCACATGCCCTAACTTGTTCAACCATTTCCCAACATCCCCTTTATTTCCAATTCTTTCCTATTACAAAAAGATTGGTTATAAATATTTTTGTCAGATAGGTCCTTTTCCTTTGATCTCTTTGGGATATAGATCTAGTTGTGGTCTTGCTGGATCAAAGGACATTCACAGTTTCATAGTCTTTTGGCTTGATCCAGATTATTCTCTAGAATGATTAGACTGGTTCATCACTCAACAAACAGTTCCTTAACATACTCCTCCCTCCCCCCATCCTCTCCAGCAATTGTCTTTATTAATAGGTATGAGGTACTATAGTATCTCAAAGTTGTTTTAATTTGCATTTTTCTAGCCGTGATTTAGAGCATTTTTAAAATTTGAATCGATTCCCCATGTATTTTAGAAATGAGGCCTCTGTCAGAAAAAAATACTGTAAGAAATTCATTATTTATGGTACCTTATTTTAAAATGTAGTTTCTCTGATTATCCCTTTTAATTTAATTTGGTCTATTTTTGTTTTGTCTGATCATGACTATAACTTCTGCCTTTTTTAAAAAAAAAATTCAGCTGTAGCATATATTAGGTTCTGCTCCAGTCCTTTATTTTTAACTCTGTGTATATATTTCCATTTCAAATAATCTCTTGTAAACATGTTGTTGGTTCTGTTTTCTAATCCATTCATCTGCTTCTGTTTTACAGATTAGCTTATCCCATTCACATTCACAGCTACAGTTTCTCTACACCTTCCTATTTGCTTATATTTCTTTCTCTGCTCATTTTATCTTGTTCCCCTTAAAAGTCTATTTTACTTTTCCATTCTTCCTTCATCTGCCCTCTCCTTTATCATCCCACATTCCTTTCTTTTTCCCCCCTTGCCTCCTTTTTCTCTATTAGCTAAGTTACAGTATTATATACAACTGAATCTCTACTTATATTCTTTCCTCCTTGAACCAATTTCTATGACAGTGAGGACCAAGCATTGCCTGTCCCTTATTTCCCCTTCTATTATAAAAGCTCTTTCTTTCATGACTCTTTTATGAGAGAAAAATTTCCCCATTCTACTTTTTCCTTCCCCCTTCTCCCAGTACATCTCTCTTTCTGTCATTCCTTCATTTGTTTTTTGAGATAAATTCCAATATGATAGACTTACATCCATGTTTTTGTCTATATAAATTCCTTTTAATTATCAAAATAAAAGTTCTTAGGATTTGCATCTTCATATTTAGGAATGTAAATAGTTTAATTTTGTTGAGACTCTTATGATTACTTTTTCATGTTTACCTTTTTATGCTTCTCTGGAGTCTTGTATTTGAACGTCCTATTTTATATTCAGCCTTGGTCTTGTGATCAGAAATTCTTGAGAGTCTTCCATTTTATTAAATATCTATTCCTCCCACCCTAGCCCCCAGAATAGACATTTTGCTGGGTAGGCTATTCTTGACTATAATCCTAGTTTATTTTTTTTTCCCAGAGTAATACATTCCAAGCTCTTCATTCCTATGACATGAAGCTGCTAAATCTTGTGTGATCCTTTCTGATTGTGTCCCCACAATACTTGAATTGTTTCCTTTTGGCTTCTTGTTCTAGAATTTGGCTGCAATATTGCTGGGAGTTTTATTTGGGGATTTCTTTCAAGAGGTGATTAATGGATTTTTTTTTTTCAGTTTCTATTTTACCTTCTAGATCTAAGATATCAAGGAAGTTTTCCTTAATAGTTTCCTTTATAATTTCTTGAAATGTGACATCTTGATTCATTCTTTGATTATGGTTTTCAGGTAGTCATACTTCTTAAGTTCTCTTTCCTTCATCCATTTTCCAGATGAGTTGTTTTTCCTATGAGATGTTTTACAGTTTCTTCATTTTTTCCATTTTATTTATTTTTTTTGATGTCTCATGAAATCATAAGCTTCCAATTGCCCCATTCTCATTTTTAAGGAATTATTTTCTTGAAGGAGATTTTGTACCTATTTTTGTGTTTCTTAAGGAGTTCTTTTCTTCAGTTAATTTTTGTGCCTCTTTTACCAAGTTATTAATTTCTCCTTTCTTAATTTTTTCGCTCTTTTTTTCCCAATTATTCCTCTACTACTTTCTATCTTTTGCAGGAATTCTTGTCTCCTTTAACATTTTTCTTTGAGGCTTTAGTTGTAGGTGTATTTGCATTAAAGTTTTCTTATGAGTTTAGTTTTGGTCTTCTTTGCCACCAAAATAACTTTTATGATAATTTTTTTGATGTTAGTGCTGTGTGTTCATTTTCCAGCCTTGACTTTGAATTTTATGTTAACATTACATTCTGCTCGTGATGGGGGTAGGAAGACACTAATCCTGAAAGTCTGCAAGTTTTTGGTGTTTCCAAGATAGTGTGACCCTGGCAGAGGTATAGTTATTGTTATACTGGTCTGAACTTTACTCAGGAAAAGTCCCTGATTCCCTGCAACCAAAAGTAGTAGCACTCTCTTTGCCTTGGAACTGGGACCATAATCCCTGATTCCTTGTGATTTACCCCAAGGGCTCCTTTCCATCCTCAACTGTGACCAAGAATTGTGCATAGCAATAGAGTTGCCAATCAATTCTAGCTATCCCCAGGACCAACAAAAAATCTCTGTAATCTGGGCTGAGAGTTTCCAAAGATTGATGCTGCTTTCTTAATTTGTGTGGGATCTGGAGAGACTTCCACCCAGCTTTCATAAAGTTCTGCTGACATCTTAAAATTTCTTAGACCAGAAAAATGTTTGTATAGTTGTACTACCCCAAAATTTGATTTGAGATATTATTTTTAAATTGTTTGGAGGGGAATGTTGGGAGAATTCAGTTGGGTTGTCTCTAATCTGCCATTTTGGTTTTCACTCTACCTCTTTCACAACTTCTAAAAATATAAATCTGTAATAGGGAAGGGAGCAAGACTTGGGAAGGAGGCTGAAAATGCAAAGAGGAGTGAGAGTCTTTGGTTTGAGAAATTTGAACTTCCTCGTTTGAAATTTTCTAAGTTTCGATCCTTCCCTCAGAATTTCTTGACCTCAGTTAACTGGAAGAACAATGAAGAAATTCTGGGTGAAACATTCTTGGTTAAGTCTCATAAAATTAGATAACCAACAGATTCTGCCCTTCTCAGCAAATGATGATGGGACATCAAGAGTTTCCATTTTTATGTCACTGGGTGTTTTTCTTCATTCCTATTTTGTTTTTTACAGACTTTTTTCCTTTTACTTAATAAAGTTGTAGAAAAGGTAATTTTTAATTGGCTTATAGCATTATTTATCTTGGGTACTTCTCTTTTAACAGAGTTGTGATGTTTTGTTTTGTTTTGTTTTGTTTTTGGGGGGTGGGAGGGAGCCAGCTTAATAAGAAAAAATAAAAAGTTTAATTAGTTCAGCTCTATGCTCTTTGTTGCCCACCTAACTCTTTTTGTGGTAATTCAGTGAGCCCATCTATGCAATAAATCATCTGTTTGCCTTAAAGTTCTTTATAAAACATATCTATATGATTATTATAGTTTTTATATTACCAAATTATATTAATGTCTTATGTTTGTAATGTAAACTTTATTTTTTAATGCTTTTATTTTCATCATCTTATGCTAGACCATACATTCTCAATGTGTGTGTGGGTGTGGGTGTGTGTGAGAGAGAGAGAGAGAGACAGACAGACAGACAGACTGACAGAATAGACAGACAGAGACAGAGATTGACCATTTCCTATAGTCTCATTAAAATGTTTGTAAAAACATAAGGTAAAAGACATAGTATTACAAGGGAAACACATTAAAATGAAATATCATTATGTTTTGAAAAATCAAGTTCTTGGTCTCAGGTTAAGAACAGCTGCACTGGGGATGGGTGGGTGAATGAAACTTCCTTGAGTGTTTCCTTAATTAAACTCTTCTGTTGCCTGCCTTTTGGAAAACCTATATGCCTCCTAATCTGACCAGCTGGGAATTTGGGGAAGGAAGTTAACAGCTGATAGGATTTAAAGCTGGAAGAGATGAGAGGTCATCTAGTCTAGGCCTGCTAATCTATAAATGAAGAAAATAAAATACAGAAAAGTTAGAATATGGTACCTTCAGAATTTGAACTTAGGTCTTCTATCTCAAAATCCAGTGCTTTTTACCTCTACATGCAATGGAAGATGTTTCTATATCATCATTTTAAAGATATATTTACCAAGTGCCTAAAGTTCTTTTAGGTTACACTTGGGTATTTTTTTTTTTTTTTTGGTTGTTGGTTGCTGTGGTCATTGTGTAGTGTTTGCTGATTTTTTTCTCTTATCCCTTAGCTTTTCTATTTTTTTTTTTTTTGTGAATTGTAAGAAAGGACCTCCACTATATGAAATTGTAGGTGATGTGGGATCTTCAATAAACACCCATGTTTCTGTTTAAGTGAAGAACTGGAAAAAGGAAATTGGATAAAAAGGTTAAGGATATAGAGAAAATTGTTAGGATATCTAAAAGTTATATTCCAGAATTTGGGGGATATGTGTCTCAATTATGGAATCAGAGTTCAAATAAATGTTACCTATTGGATTTGTAAAATGGTTCTTGTAGTCAGAAAGCTTTAGGATAGTTCTGGTCTTTTCTTTTCTCTTTTGTAGTTCAAATTTCCATATGAGGAGACTCCTGGCAGTTTTTTTTTTTTTTTTAGTAGGGCCTATGAATCCCTCTTGTAATTTTAATGTATGTTGGTATAAATCTTTGTTTTTAATTCTCTCCTCTTCTTTCTACTCTCCCTCTTTTTGGGCGGAGTAGAATCAGGTACAAAGCAAGGTATCTGAATTTCCTCACATGGGCTTAAGAGGAAGGAATTGGGATGCGCCCTTTTCTTTCTCTCTCTCTCACCCTCTTTCCCTCCCTCCCTTCTTTCTTTCCTCCCTTCTTTCTTTCTTGCTTTCTTATTTAGAATGTTCAGATAGTCATTGGGAGAAGTAGTTGCATTGTGTGTTTAATCAATACACCAACAATAACTATAATAATAAAAAATTATCACATATAAACCGAGTCTGCAAAGCACTTTACATACAATGGCAGCAAGATGATTTCTTTGGTTGGTTGGAGCTTTTGAGCATGTTGAAAACTTGGTGCATCTCTCTACCATTTCACTATTCTTATAAATTATGGTCAATTACACTATAGACAGGGAGGTTGCAGGAGAGAGATTGGCTGGGCCACTTCTCCTTTCCATGGGTAAAACTATGTTGCTCAAATCAGAACCAAAGCTGCAGGAGGAGGAATTGGTGCCCAAGTGTCAGAGGAAGTAACACTTCCTCCTACTCTTTGGGCCTCAGAAGGGTGGCCTGAATAATTAGCAGTAAAGTACCACCTTTCTTACCATTCTGATATTTATTTTTTTTTTTCATTTCGTCCTTACCATCTCTTGGCAAGGAAAAAAGGAGACAAGTAATTACACAAAAAATTCTCTCTTTTTCTTTTATTAAAGAAGCAATATTATATGTGGGAAGAGAAAAGAAAGATACAGTTGAAAGATTGCAAGATTTGGAGTAAAGAATCTCCATTCAAATTGGCAAATTACTTAACATTTCTTAGTATCAGGCTCCTAAACTGCAAAATGAGAGAAGTTAGATTTCCAATTGCTTTTCAGTCATGTCTTTGTAATCCCATTTGGGGTTTTTGGGTCAAAGATACTGGAATGGTTTGCCATTTCCTTCTCCAGTTCATTTTACAGATAAGGAAACTGAGGCAAATAGAGTGAAGTGATTTGCCCAGGATCTTATGGCTAGTACATATCTGAGGCCAGATTTGAATTCAGGAAGGGGAGTCTTCCTAGCTTCAGGCTAACCACTCTATTCACTGATTGCTCTATTGAGGTTAGATTTTATGAACTCTAAGGTATGTTTTGGTTACAATTCTAGGATTCTAGATTCAAATAAGATTTTTTTTAAAAAGTGTGCTGATCCTGGAGGCAGAATAAATTTGCATCAAAATGGCTCATTTGACATTGATTACTTAGGACTACAGATGAGGAGTGTGGTCTTGACAATAATGTTCATTAGTGTTGTAAACTGTTCAGTAAATTTTAAAATGAATATATGTGTCTCTTGCTGTTAGATGGTTGTATAAATGCTAGTTAATCTTTAAGGTTTATAAACTTTAAAGTTTACAAAGTGCTTCACATATTTTTTATATCTTAATAACAATAGTCAGTATTTATATAGCATTTTATAATTCATAAAGTGCTTTACAAATATTGTTGTATTTTACCCTTACAGCAACCTCATTTACAAGTGAGGAAACTGTACTAAGTAAAGATTATATGACTTGCTCAGACTATTAAGTATCTGAATCAGATTTGAAATCAAATATTCCTTCCTCCACTAGTACATTATTGGTGGAATTGTAAACTGATTCAACTATTCTGGAGAGCAATTTAAAACTATGCATATCCTCATATCCTTTGATCTAGCAATGTCTCTACTGGGTCTCCCAAAGAGGTCATGAAAAAGGGAAAAGGACCTTTGTGTGCAAAAAGGTTTGTAGCAGCCCTTTTTGTAGTAGGAAGAAACTGGAAACTGAGTAGATAGATACCCATCAGTTGGAGAATGGCTGAATAAGTTATGTATATGAATGTTATGGAATATTACTATTCCATGAGAAATGATTAGCAGGATGATTTCAGAGAGACCTGGAGAGACTTACATAAATTGATACTAAATGAAGTGAGTAGAACCAGGAGAACATTGTACACAGCAATAGCAAGATTATGTGATGATCAGTTCTGACGGTCTTTTCAACAGTGGGGTAATTCAGTCCAATTCCAATGGTCTTATGATGAGGAGAACCATCTGTACCCAAAGAGAGGACTATAGGGACTGAGTGTGGATCATAGTATAGTATTTTCACTTTTTATTTTTGTTTCCTTGAATTTTGTTTTGTTTCTCATTTTTTCCTTTTTGATCTGATTTTTCTTGTACAGCACAATTGTGAAAATATGTATAGAAGAATTACACGTGTTTAACATATATTGGATTACTTGCTATTTAGGGGAAGGGGTGGGAGGAAGGAAGGGAAAAATATAGAACCCCAGATTTTACAAGAGTGTATATTGAAAATTGTTTATGCATGTTTTGAAAATATAAAAAGAAAATGATAAAAGTATTCCTTCCTCTAAGTCCAGTGCTATAACTATTGTGCCATTTACATGCTATGTATTTGTTATATAACATAAATACATATTATATATTTGTGTATTTGATCCTCACAACAACCTTGCTAAATAGATATTATAATAATAGTTGTAGTATTTAGTGGGTGTTACATTGTTATCTTTATTTTATTGGATTTGTTAAGGATTACCTAGCTAAACACAGCTGTAACTTGCTCAGGGCTGCAGAACTAATACGTGTCTGTCAGAATTTGAACTCAAATATCAATGCTCCAAATCTAATCTCAGAATTGAAAAAACGTTGGTCATCTGACTCCAAAACTAATATTCTACCAGTTGGTTCCTTCTGAGATAAGGAATAAGGTAAAACCAAAACAATGAAAACTGTTTCCTGCCTAGCACAACAGGTACTCAAAGAAGTTACAAACCAAACCTTACAATAGAAATCCTTGCTATTTGGAGTAGATGTATTTCCCAAGAAACTGTTTAAACAATAATTCTATTTTAAGTATCTCAGTTGAATTATTTACCTTAGGAAACATATACTGAATCCATCTGTAAAGCAAATGTCCACTCCTTGGTTTATCTCTTTTCAGAGAAAACCTGATGTACAAAACAAAACAAAACCCTCCAAAACACAAACCAAACCAAACCCCCAAATATGGCAATACACCCTTATTTTTTATTTTGTTTAAATTAACTCTTGTAGTTTTCATTTCTAGGCAGTTAGTATTCCTTTGATAGAATTTATGCCTTATATATAAAAGATTCTTAGCACATATTTGTTGATTTATTGATTGAACAACTGAGCTTATTTGCTAGGGAGACTACCTCTCAGATTTGTAATTCTATGAAATAGGTGATAATGACTTCATATGTACCTAACTGTAAATAGGAGTAGAGAACCCAAAATGTCTGCTTCCAAAATTATGATTTTAATTATTGTAGCTTTCTTCTTTAAAGAAACCTGGGTATATACTTCTTCTTTTTTTTAAATTATCCCACCAGTTACATGTAAAAAACAACATTTTTGGTTATACATGTATCTTCCATTTTTTACTTATTTCCTTATGAATACTGTTGAGAAAGAAAAATCAGAATAAAAGAGAAAAACACGAGGAAAAAACCCAGATTAAATAAGAGGGCAACAGTTCTCTCTCTGGATGCAGATGGCATTTTTCCATTCCATGTTTTTTGGGATTGACTTCAATCATAGAACTTCTAAAAAGAACCAAGTCTGTCATAGTTGTTCATCACACAAGCTTGCTATTGCTGTGTACAATGTTTTCCTGGTTCTGTTTGTTTTGCTCAGAATCAGTTCATGTAAATCTTTCCAGGTCTTTCTAAATCAGATTTATTCCATTACGTTTACACAGCATAACTTATTCAGCCATTCCCCAATTGATGGGCATCTACTCATTTTCCATTTCTTTGCCACCACAAAAATAGCTGCTACAAACAAATATTTTTGCACATGTGGGTCCTTTCCCTTCTTTTATGATTTCTTTGGGATATAGACCCAGTAGTAGCGCTGCTGGCTTAAAGGGTATGCAAAGTTTTATAGTTCCAAATTTGGACATAGTTCCAAATTGTTCTCCAGAAAAGTTGGATTAGTTCACAACTTCACCAATAATATATTAGTGTCCCAGTTTTCCTACATTCCCTCCAAAATTTACCATTATCTTTTCCTGTCATCTAAGCCAATCTGAGAGATGTGAGGTAGTACCTCAAGAGTTGTCTTAGTTTGCATTTCTCTACTGAATAGTGATTTAGAGCATTTTTTCATATGACTATAAATGGCTTTAATTTTTTCATCTGAAAATGGTCTGTTCATATCAGATCATTTATCAGTTGGGGGGGTGATATGTATTCTTATAAATTTGATTCAGTTCTTTATATATGTGAGACCTTTATTATATATACTGGCTATAAAATACATTTTTCCCCAGTTTTCTGCTTCCCTTCTAATCTTGGCTGCATTGATTTTGTTTGTACAAAACCTTTTTAATTTAATGTAATCAGAGTTGTCCATTTTGTATTTTATAATGTTCTATAGTTCCTCTTTGGCCACAAATCCCCCCCTTCTCCAAAAATCTGATAGGTAGACTATTCATTGCTCTCCTAATTTGCTTATAGAATTTTTACTCTTTACACAAAAATCATATACCCATTTTTGACCTTATTTTGCTATGGGGTATGAGATATAGGTCTATGCCAAATTTCTGACAGTATTTCCCACTTTTTCCAGCATTTTTGTGAAATATTGAGTTCTTATCCCGAAGCTACAGTTTGGGGGATTATCAAACACTAGATTACTATAGTCATTGATTATTGTGTCATGTGTATTTAACTTATTTCACTAATCCATCACTGTTTCATAGCCAGTACAATGTGGTTTTGTTATATGCTTCCTTTGGTGGGATGAATCACTTTATGACTTTTTGGAGGCATATTTTATCCTTTTGGATATAGCTATTATTACTGCCTTATCTTCCATTTTTTTGTGTTGTTGGATATCCCTCTTCTTTGCATTCTTTCAACATAGGAGAACTTTGTATCTAAATTGATGAAGGAAAAAAATGTGTCTTGTTTCCAAATATCACCCTTCATCTTATTATAGAATTGACAAAAATATGCTTCATTAAGTATACTTATAATTACCTTCTTTAGACTGTCCCCCCAAAATCTTTTTTTTTTCTCTCTCAGTAGTTAGGGAAACCAAAAAAGGAAGGGAAACATGGATATGAGGAATGATTGTGGAGTAAGCAGAATGGCTAAGGGAGAAGTTTATTGGGAAAAACTTCAATTAAACAAGTATTTATTAAGTGGCAGGTTCTGAAGATGTCAAAATGTTTTTTTTTAAAGCACCCAGTCTCATTCACTAAATAAGCTTTCAGACTTGAAGTGGATGAGGGATGTGTTATTTACAAAAGTAGTTATAATATGAGTTAAATGAATGGAGTTCAAACAGAGATGCAAAGATATTTGGAGAAAGATGGATTACCTACAGCTTGGGGGGATTAAGAAAAGATCCTTAGCAGATGTGGCACCTGCACTGGAAGAAAGGAGTTCTACAAGTAGAAATAAAGTGGGAGTGTATATTAGATGTTCACAAAATTCACAAAAGCTGAAGAAGGATTAGATCAGGGACATTATTAGTCTTGACTGGCTGGATCATAGAGTATGTGAGAAAGAATGTTATAAAAATAAGACCAGATAGGTAGGTTGAAGCCAAGTGGATGAATTTATGAGGAATTGTGGAGGTAAACATCAAGAGTAAGAGGGAAGATTCAAAGGTTTTCTGAATCTTGTAATGGACAATAGTTAGGGGATTGAGCAGAAATAAGGCAGTTGGGAGAGGTAGATAAATGGAGTTTTGGAGGGAGGGGGTAGAGGAAGTGATAGGCTTTGAATCTGATCTATCATCAGGAGAATTTAAATATGGGGCTCAGGAAAGAGGTTGGGAATGAAGATACAGATTTAGAAGACTATTGCACAGAAGAGCAGATGAGATAATCAGGAAGAGAAAACAGACAAAACAATAAAAAGAACGAAGCTTTAAGGAATGCCTGAGCAAGAGTAGAAGTTCTTATTATAGTTTTTTCCCTGCTTGGCCTGTGTCAGAGATTAAATACAGTTGGAAGGACAGATGTAAATATGGGATTATGCTGACCTCTTTGGCAGTTATGTTGTGGAAGATACCATTTGTAAATGTCTTTTCATTGACTAAAATCTTTCATTTAATGTTCTGCAATCTTTTTTGAGTTCCTACTTCTAACTGAGCAATATTCATCTGTGGTAGACCAAGAAAACTCATCTTGAGTCCAAATCTGCCCTCAAACCTTAGTTGTGACCCTGGGCAAGACACTTCACCCTATTTGACTCAGTTTCTTCATCTGTAACATGATCTGGAGAAGGAAATAACAAACCACTTCTGTATCTTTATCAGCAATAACCCAGATGGGGCCAGGAAGAGTCATATAGGACTTAAATGACTAAATAACAACCAAACTTCCTGAATCCAAACCTAGTTGTCTATAAATTGTGCCAGTTACTTCAAAGTATTAGTATTTACCTAGCCCAATCCTCTTATTTTAAAAATGAGTAAAATGGACCAGAGAAATTTAGTGGCTTGTCCAAAATCATAAAAGTAATAGAGATGGGATTTGAACACAACCGAGTTACCTTACTGTTTAATCTAAACCCTGTATCACTTAATTATATGACCTTGGGCAAATCACAGGTGTTATTTCTTTTGAGCTTAACTGTAATCCTATGATGTCTGGTGGTGCAGGAATTATTCTCATTTTACAGGTTAAATTGTGCCTTAACTTTAAGATTACAAAATTTTAAGTTGGAATACAGTTAAAAGATAATCTCATCTAGTCCTTTCACTTTACAGATGAGGAAAGAGAAGTGTAAGAGATACAGATTTGTTTAATGATGTGTTAGTAAGTAATAGAACTCTAGGTCAAACCCAGATCCTTGGATGACAAATCCAATGCCTTCTAAAAGTTATTACTGAAGAAGGAAGGAATTTAGCAATGAGTGAGTTTTGAGACAGAAGTGGCAACCAAGGTCTATGTATCAGTCTTGATCAAAAATAAACCTGCCAGTCCAGAAAATTTATCCATAGCTGTTCATTTTCCTTACTTACACAACCTCCTCTCTTCATTTCCGAGTCAGGTTCAAGTGATGAACTCAAATAAATATCTACACTCTTCCTATATATTTGTGGATTATTCAAAAATATTTGTAAACAAAGTTTAACCAGAGCTAATTTGGATAGAGGAAGATCAATAATGGAAGTATCACATAAAAAAGCTTCCCTGGGCTAATGTGAAATCATCATTTAACATCTGCCTTAAAGGATGTTAATGTCATTTTTGGGCAGAATTTCTTTCAGCTTTGGACCAAAATACTCAAAACTCCTCTCAAAAATGGCCAGAGTAGAGGTCTGAGAGCACAGTTTGAAGATTTGTTATTAGCTGTATCTACCTTTTGGTACAAAAGAGACTTGTTTGCTTCTTGAAGATATTCTCTGGGTAAAAGGTATAAACACTTGTAATTGGAGCTACTGAAATTAACAAAATAAATTCATTATAAAGCTCTGTTTAAGTAGAGTTACTAAAATGAATTACAAAATATAAGTCTACCTGCTTCACTAGCCATGCAACAAATAATAGTACAATATGTGTTACATGATTAGATACTATGTGGGATAGCGAGATGAATTGTAGTGGGCCAAATCGCTGCACTAATGGAAATTTATGCATTATTTGCTTGGAATAGTTAAAGTAAGGCAGAGTGACCTTGCACAGCCTTCCCTCACTTAAATCCAAATTATTTGCAAGTCATGATATCACCTCCCTGATATCATGGACCTCTTTGAGAATAAAGACAAACAACAACAATAACAACATAAAATCACTTACCATAGTATTTAGAAAGCTGACATTTCATAAGTCTAGGGATAGGCATTGGACCCATTATTTCTTTGGTGTTAAATACTTCTTAATGAGGAAATTCCCTCTGCCATTGCAGGTCAGACATCTTCTCTGCAACTTAAAATTTTAGAAACTTACCTAGTTCAGAGGACTAAACTTGGGACTGCAGGCACATAACACTGCTAGTGTATCCTGAGCTAGCTTAAAATGTAGTTGGGAAATATTTAATGAAATGTGTTATAAAAATGTTATAAGTATAATGATTATATATTGATGTGTCATATAATATTTGAATTAATAAATAATATATAAATAACAATGTTATATACATATTCATTGTATCATTAATTATATATCATTAAATAATTTTATATTTTAAAACTAAGTAAATATGTAGCCTGCAGGAATTCTTAATTAGCATGTTAGAAAGAGAGGAAAGGCAGAAGTTATTCACAGTTTTCTTATTCTACCACAATTAAACATTCTCCCTCCCTCTCCCATTTCCTACCTATCTCAACTATGGCAGGTGTAAATATTCTAAAACCATATTGACCTCCCCCAACTTCTCCTTCTTCTTCTTCTTCTTCTTCCTTCTTCTCTTCTCCTTCTTCTTCTCCTCTTCTTCTTCTCTTCTCCTTCTTCTTCTTCTCCTTCTTCTTCTTCTTCTCCTTCTTCTTCTCTTCTTCTTCTTCTTCTTCTCCTTCTTCTTCTTCTCCTTCTCCTTCTTCCTTCTTCTCCTTCTTCTTCTCTCCTTCTTCTTCTTCTCCTTCCTCCTCCTCTTCCTCCTCCTCCTCCTCCTCCTCCTTCTCCTCTTCCTTCTTCTTCTTCTTTCTTCTTCTTTCTTCTTCTTCTTCTTTTTCTCTCTCACACACACTAGACCTGTGACCTAAGCATAAGAGAGGAAGAAACAGACTACATTGATAAAAATTAAAATCAAAGGAAAAAACATGAAACAAAGGAAATTGAGAAGGAAGGTAGAGTTGTCCAGAAAATAGAAAATTGCCTTTGATGCTATTTAATGTCACCAGTGCTATAATTTTCTATGCCTGTGCAAGTATTTGAAGCATATTCTTGAATTTTTTACATGTCAACACATTACACAGAATTGAGGGAGAAGTTTCTTGGCTCCCTTTAACAGATTTTGCTCAGAGTTTGTAAAGATATTAATAGGAGGGCTTTTCTGGCTGAATACTAGGGTTGTTCAATCTACTGTCCTCCTAGGACTACTCAACCAGTTGTATAATAAATAAACTTTATTTATAATAAACCAAGCTTTATTTAAATGACAAGAGCTTTTTTTTAAAAAAATCTAGTCATTCAGATTGATTCAGTCGATAATTGTTTATCGATCATTGTAATTATATGCAGGGCACAGTACTAGACATAATTGAGGTTAAGAACATAAATAATTCTTTGTTGGTTGCTTTTCAAAGAACATTAAAAGTAATACAAAAAACCAAATTCAGGTTTTCAAGAATTTCTGCAAATTGCTTTTGTATTTTTGTAATATGCTAATACTTCCAAAGACCTGCAAATTTTTCTATTTGGATATCTTGTCCATATAGATCATATCCATTCTGTCCTTTTGTTGTTGTTGAGTTGTTTTAGACATATCTGACTCTCTGTGAATCCATTTGAGGTTTTCTTGGTAGAGATATGGAAGTAGTTTGTCATTTCTTTCTCTATCTTGTTTTACAGGTGAGGAAACTAAGGTAAATAGGAGTGATTTGCTCAGAGTCACCAGTAAGTATCTGAAGCCAGATTTGAATTTAGAGAGATATTTTCCTAGCTCCAGGCCTGGAACCCTATACACTGCTTCACCCAACTGCCCAGTTCTGTTCTTAAGTGGACAGTTTCATGAGTTATTGTGGTTAAGGGGAAAAATCATCCATACAAGATAAGGTAATGAAAGTAGGACTTCATCATTATTTAAAAAAAATTCCCATGCAAGAAATATTGTTGTGTCCTCTAGAGTTTTTTGAATAATGGGAATTGATATGTATGTATAAAGCATACACACATACATACATATATACATACACATATGTGTGTGTATACACACATGTGGCTCTGTGTATATGTGTATATAAACTGTACAGGTTCTAAAAGCTCTCCAGGGCAGTTGGTTTGTATTAAAACAAATGCCATGTAATTGTGTGTGTGTACATTTTAAAAAATATTTAATTGATATCTTTTATTTTTACATCATTTAGATTTTTTCTAGGCAGCTAGGTGGGAGAGTGGATAGAACACTTGGCCTGAAGTCAGGAAGATTCATCTTCTTGAGTTCAGATCTGACCTCAGATACTTACTAGCTGTGTGGCCTTGAACAAGTCACTTTACCCTGTTTGCCTCAATTCCTCAACTGTAAAATAAAGTGGAGAAGGAAATGTCAAACCACTTCAGTATCTTTGTCAAGAAAATCTCAAATGGGGTCACAAAGAATCAGACAAGACTGAAAAAATGACAAATTTCCTTAGATATTTATTCCTCAGAAAACCATCCCTTGTAATAATTCATTTGAAAAAGAAGCAAAACGATGAGAAGAGGTAAAAATCAGCAAAACTGATGAATATATTTTTAAAATTTGATGATACATGCAGTGTTCCATGTCTACATATTATATACTTTTCAAAGGCACAAAGAAAGACGTCTTCTCATCTTACTTTTTTGGGAGTTAAATGTGTTCTTCATAATTTTGCAGTATTCAATTTCAATGATTTTTAGATTCTTATACTATTACAACTAACATGGACCTAGAAACATCTCATAGTTCAACTTCATGATTTTGATAGTTAAGGAAACCAAGGTTTAGGGAGATGGAGTGACTCATACATTTGAATGTTCTTCAGTTTGCATTGTTGTAACCATTGTCTATTGCTTTCTTGACTTTGCTTATCATATTTTGCATCAGTTCATATGTCTTTCCATGCTCTTCTGTGTTTTCATCATGTGTGTTATTTTTATAGGACAATAATACTCCATTACACTCATGTGCCATAATTTGTTTAGTCATTTCCCAATTAATGAACAACTACTTTGTTTCCAGTTCTTTGCTACCAAAAAAAAGTGCTACTGTAAGAATATTTTGCTGTTTATGGACCTTTTCTTCTTGTCAATGATCTCCTGAGAGATCTATATTATACTTTAATGGGCTCAAGATATATTTGATATGAGTATTGTTTTAATCTGTGCATATCACAAACTTTAAATTCTTTATTCTTTTTTCTTTAGTTCTTGTTAATATTCTTTCATACAGCCTTAGAGAGGATTTGCCAATCATTTTGGAAGCCTTCCTTTTCTTTTTACATTCTGTGCCACACTTGAACTGAACATTTTCTGTAATATGTAAAAATCATTTATGTCTGATTCCTATTTTTATCTTTGTGTGTTGAAAAAAATGCATTTGGATTTAAACACATACACACTTTTTTGTATACATCTTTATCATTTGTAGGAATTCTTGCACAATTGAATTTGGTTTTCTAGGTAAGTATAAGGAAGATACCTTTAAGTAGATGGGCATAAATAAATATTTAAGTCATTTATCTTATTTTCCACTCATATTTAGACATAGTATGATGGATTTACAAATTAAAATGTGTGGGTCTTTTGCTGGGGAAGTAGAATTGTATGTGATCTGCACATAATTGTGATTCACCGCAAATCTCTTATAAGATATTTGAAAGTAGTATTTAAACTATTATTTAAATTGTTTTAAAATATTGAAAGTATTTAAACACATTGTTTAAAATATATTTTCTTTGATCTTCTTTACCAGAGTAGGCTTAAATGATATTGTTGGTACTAGATGTTATTAGCAGTATAAAGTGTAGTTGGGCTTTTACTGTACATGTAAGAATTTTGTTTTATTTTGGAAAAGGGATATAACTTGATTTGTAACATTTTTCATCTATATTGAGGGGCCATAGCAATAATAATAATAGTAGTAATAATAAATCACTCATGTATATAGCTCTTTACAATTTAAAAAAGTAGTTGCCTCAGTAGAGTAGTACTTCACTCATGTAGAAAGTTTACATTTTTTTTTCACTAATATAAAAAAAAAGGAATCAGAAAAGGTAATTGATTTAATTAAGCAATGTTACATAACTAGTATTAGAGCTACCTTTGATTCCAAATTTGCTCTGTAAAGCATATTCATGTCCATTTTTCCATTATAACATGGTTCTAGTGTATGTATTTAACAGGTCACATTGTTCTTGTTTTTAAATATAATAAAATGGTTTACATAAATTTCATGTGAATTCTTATTTTATTTTTATTTGTATTTTGTCTATGTCATATATATTTTAGATGTAAAGTATAAATAATAAATTGGTTGTCAGTAATATATGAACTATTGATTCATTATTTCTTAATGATAATATGCCTTATAAGAGATATACATTTTATGAACAGCCATAAATAAATATGGTCATAATTTAAGAGTAGAAACATCATTAGGGAAAATTCCTTTCTGCTGGCATTATGATCTCACACACTGTAGGTCTCTGTTACCTAGCCTTTAATTAAGCACTCTAGCCTGGACTATTGTATTTTTCTTATAATTGGTTTTCCTATCATTAAGCTTCCTCCTCTGATTTTCTTCATCTTTCATGGATGCCCAAATAATTTTTATAGGATTATAGAATATCAGCATAGGAAGGGATATTTGAAGTCAATTAGTCCTAATTTGAACAAAAATCTCCTCTGCAATATACTTGAAAAGTAATTAATCAGTGTTACAAAAAGAGGCTTCCTGTGAAAGGAAATCCACGCCTTTGTTTTGGTGAGGTAAATGGAGTTAAGGGGACTTGCCCAAGGTCACATAACTAGGACATATTAAATATCTGAGGCCACATTTGAACTCAGGTCCTCCAGATTCCAGGGCCAGTACTTTATTCACTTTTCCATCTAGATGCCCTGAACTCACTACTTTTTAAGACTTTTATTCCATGTTTGAGTAGTTCCAAACATTAGGAAGTTTTTTTTCCTTACAATAATCTAAATTTGCTTCTGAAGTTTCCTCATTGCTACTAGTTTTTCCCTCTGGAGCTAAGAAAACTTTATTCCTCTTCGATGTGATAGGAAGCACTTCAAATTCTAGAAGATGGCTAAGCCTTCTCCAAGTTAAACACATTGCCCCCATCTTTATTTTTTGTATGGATGAACTTCACCATCCTGATGGCCTTCTTTTGTCATTTAGCTTATTTTCCTGAGGTACAGGATTGTCACTGTCTCTGGACACACCATTTTAGTGATTACCTATTGCTTCTAGATTTGACATTACTCTTTCATAGCATTCTAGCCAAATTAGATGACAACATGTTCCTTGGATTCAGTGTAGTGAAACTCTGGGGATCCTTATTTCAACTACCTCTCTAACTAGGAAGTTGGCTACCCAAAGTTTTATAGTTCTTTCTCAGAATTTTAGAGATGCTCCTGAATGATTTGGGGTATCTTTCTAATATAGTACTCAATATTAATCACATAATTATCTCTTCATATTTTTAAGTGACTTGGTATTTACTTATCCAATTATATCACTTAACCCATTAACATCAACTAGTTTCTACAAAATGACATTTCCTGAGAATGTATTTCAAGAACAGGAATATAAAAACATCATCCTCAAATGTGGAACATAATGTCTTCTTTACCAACTTGTTCCTAGGGAAAAGTCAGTTCAGACTTAAAGAGGTTGCTGTACAAAATCCCATCCCCTCACTGCTACTTCAGGTTGCTCTCAATCTCACTTTAGCTGATGAACAGAGTCACTCTCGTGTTTATAAAACATGGTACTTCAGCATTGAACTACTGCTAGATTAAGTCAAGCTGGCCACATTAGGGCTTAGACGGTGAAGTTGGCTTGACTATCAATAAGCTCTGCTTTAATTTTAGTTCTTGAATCTGCCTCTAGCAGCTTACTCTTCTGACATTCCAAATCTCACAAAGTCTTAACCTAATACCTTTCATCTTTAATTAATTCTTCACCTAAAAGGAGAAAATATCTTTGTAACTTAACTATGTGACTTATAGGCTACATAATAGTAGCTAGGATTGGTGGAGAAGATAAAAGCTCAAGCTCTTTTTCCCTACCAGGAGGCAGCATTTTATCCTTGTGCATCTTCCCTTGGTTCTAGTTCAGAAGCCAAACATAAAACCTTTTTTAATTTTAATTTTAAATTACCATGTAGTAAATTGACAAGATATAGAGAAAACCTACACATGCTTTGAAGTGGACAGTTGGGTCCTTCCATTGCACATCATCACAAACTCCCAGAGACAAGCTCACCAAAAATCCATGAGTTCACTGAACATGCTCTTAGAACTAGATGCTCATTTGCTAATTCATCATTATATCAACATTTCATCTGTTTCCATTCATTTCCATTTCCTCTAGCCCTGGAATACAGTCCCTCCCTTTCTCATCCCATTTTTACCCTTATTTTTCTTCCAAAATTCAACTTGGACACCACTCACTCCACTAGTGTCTTTTTTTTTTTTTTTTTTTGCTGAGGCAATTGGAGTTAAGTGACTTGCCTAGGATCACACAGCTAGGAAGTGTTAAGTGTTAAGTGTTAAGGATCAGATTTGAACTTGGGTCCTTCTAACTTCAGGGCTGTTGCTCTATCCATTTTATGGCCTAGTTGCCCCCAATAATATCTTTTTTGACTACCCTGTCTCTTCTTTGAATGCCTGATACACTTATTTAACTGTGTACATTTATATCCCTTCAGTAGAATTTTTTAGGATCATAGGATTAGAGACCTAGAGCTAAAATGGATTTTAGAAGCTTTTGACTAATTGCTGATTAGCAGCATAGTAGATCTGAGTCAACTTCAGTTCTGGTCCCACTTCAGTCAGTATTTAGCTAAATGACTTTGATTAAGTCATTTAATCTTTACTAAGTTTTTAGTTTACTTTTTTGCAAAATAAATAAATAAAGATCATGATACTAGCCCTGCCTCCTTAATAGGAGACTTTCTTTTATGATAAACTAGTGAGCTAATGTATGTGAAATTATTTTTAAAATTGGAAAATACCAAACAAATAAATTGATGTACATCACAATCCCTTTTAATTGCAACAATTTTAAGTGATATTCTTTGAGAGTCATGGTGCCTGGGATTAAGGTGGTGGTTGCTGAGGGTTGGGGTGGCTGTGATGATTTCTCAAAATATGACAACAGTGAATTTTGCATCATAGACAAATTAACTCTTCATTTCACTTGAACAGTTAGAGGTCATTGTAGGGTTATTTATTGGCCTAATTCCAATATTGTCATGTCTCAGGAAATAGGCCAGAGGAAATAGAGAGATGGGGAATGACTGGTTAGTGAGCAGTCAGAACATGCAAAATATTTATCAATCAAGTTTACTGCCTTATATAGGCTCAGTTTGCTATTCTCCAAAACAATTACAGTAGTAAAATAAAAAAATCACCAATCACAAATCACCATAACAGATATAAAAATAATGAAAAAGTTTGAAATACCACGAGAATTACCCAAATGTGACACAGAGATACAACGTGAACTCCTACTGTTGGAAAAATGACTCCAATAAACTTGTTTGATTCAGGATTGGCACAAATCTCCAATTTGTAAAAAACAAAATATCTGTGATGTCCAAATGACTCTAATAAACTTGCTTGATTCGGGGTTGTTACACACCTTCAATTTGTAAAAAATGAAATATCTGTAAAGTGCAATAAATGAAACACAATCAAATGAGGTATGCCTGTTTACTGAAGAAATAGGAAATAATTAAAAGAGGTATAACATTAGAATTAAGAAGGGTTAGGGAAGGCTTCCTGCAAAAGGTGACATTTTAGTTGGAGCTTAAAGCAAGTCAGAGAGATCTGTAGTCAGAGTAGAGTTTTTGAATTCTTTGTTTCTTTCCCCATTCTGATGTTGATTGTTGACTTGGTTCTACATTCTTCAATCTTGATATTCTTATTCGTCAATTTCTTGGCACTATTATATGCTGCTCTTTCTTATGCATACTTGAGCAATTCTCTGGTCTTTAGCTATGCTGGCAAAAATTCTGGATTTGGATTCAAAGTACTTAGGTTTGAATCCCAACTATAGTAATCATCAGATTCTGGATGAGCCACTTTGTCTCTTTGAATCTCAGTTTCCAAATCTGGTAAATAAGAATCCCATATCACAGGGCTGTTGTGAAATTCACATGAGATAATGTTTTTTAGGATATTCATTTCAAAACCAAAATATCCTTCCCTAGCTACTCCCTATATATGCTGAATCTAAGTTCTTTGAGGAAGGGAACTGCCTTTGCTTTTGTATCTGTATTTCTAGTATTAGCTTAGTGTTTGGAATTTACTTACTGCTTTTTCATTCATTAATTAGTCGTTCATTCATTCATCATAATCTTTTTCTATGTGTAGGTCAAAAGTGGCCTAAATTTATATCCTTAGTAATGCCTTTTCATTCATTCATTTTTAGTTCATTCACTCATCATTACCTTTTTCCATGTTTAGCCTAAGCTTGATTCAGGAATACTTGTTTGTCTTCTACTTTACCTGGAGCTTATTTCTATATGCTATATATACCTGGTGCAAGTTTCAATAGTGCTGCATTCAAAGGTAATAGGAAAATGAATTGATTAAAGGGTTCAACTTCTGAGACATGTAATATATGGACTAGCTCTCTGGAGGACCTCATGATTAGCCAACAACCCAAAGTAAACATGGGATTTAATTCTCTAAGTGGAGGAAGCATGTACATAATAGAGAATATAGAGATGGAAGCTGTTGACAAGGATGGCAATGTTCAATTCAGGTTCAAAGTTCATTCACATCAATAAGTAGAGTTCATATATCTGAAGTCAAACTTGGCTTGCCTTCTTCTTTGGGTTTTCCTACCAAGAAAACAAGAAGCAAACATTATGAAATTAAAACTTTGCTTCATAGCAATGGTGATTCTTGGCATATCTGATCAATGAAATTACAACTTTTATGGAACTTTATCTTAGAATCTGGATTTGATTTTTAGCAAATTCTAATACCAAAGTGCATGTGATTTAAAGTCATCTGAGTTAGAAACATCACTTAAAATCATCTAAGTTAAAAAAAAATTAGAAAACAAGAACTAGAGTTCAAATATTTAACAGACCCTAAATTTAAAGAGGCACATTGAGTGGTTGCCAAATCAGAACTGAATCAACACTAATGAGGAATTCTAAATCCAGCTCTGTGGCTGACCTCCTTTGTTCTGACCAAAATCATTTCCCCAAAGTTTCCAGTGGAGAATGAGTTTGTGTGTTTTTGTGTGTGTGTGATAGAAATGTACCACTTGGTAATTCATAGGAGGTTGCTTATTTGTTTGTTTTTACTATAGTTCTTGGAGATTTTTAGGTAAATGATGAGCTCAGTATTATATATTCCTTTCTCAGATGCTCTGCAGTAGGATAATAGATCTTGAGCTGAAAGGGACCTCAAAGGCCCTCTAATTCAAACTCTCTATTTTATAAATAAAGGAAATAAAGTACAGGGAACATAAATGGCATTCCCATGATTACACAAGTAATAAGTGTCAAAAGGAGGATTTGAAACCAAGTGGTCTGATTCCAAAGGCAGTTTGTTCTTTTAAATGTGGTTAATACTACTTGCTACACTTAACTAATTTGGGGTTGTAGTGGTGGCAGCAGTGACATAATTATCTTTATTTTAAAAATAAGATTTTGTTGATAAATTTTGTTTTTTTATATTATCGTTGTTCTCCTAAGTTTCCCTCTAATCCTTCCAGAAAGTCATCCCTTATAATAAATGGTATTTTTAAAGAGAGGGGAAAAAAAGGACAACTGATCAATATATTGATAAGTAATGCATAATACTTGTGGATCTCCCTTCTTTGATAAAGGACAGGGTGAGAGTATTCTGTCATATCTCTTCATTCAAGTCCTTCTGGATCTGTATAATTTTGTTATATTTATTCTTATTTTTTTTGGTGTGTAGTTGCGCTTTCCATTTCCATTTCTGTAATCATTTTGTATATTGTTTTCTTGGAAATCTATCACTGTGATGATCCTTTCAATCATCTTATAGTTAAGATAGTATTTCCTTTAGGAATTTGAATGAGTTTGTCTTTCAGCATAATAATTTTTATCCTTTTTAAAATTTTTGAATATTTGCTTTTGCATTGTCAAATTATGCTGATCAAGCTTATGCTTTTTTGGATTTACTCAAAGCATAGAAATCTTTTCCCCATCCCATCAATTTTATTTTATTTTGTTGTTGTTTTTTTAATGTATGGGCAGCCAATAGTAAAGTTTTGTTTTTTTCTCTAATCTGTTACTCTTTTTTGCTTTATTATATTGTTTAACCCATTCACATTTTAAATTGTGAGAGTAAGGTTTATATTTCACACTCTTTCTAATATTGTTGTTTTTTTTCAGGTTATGATTTTGCCCTCTGTTCTGCTAAATGCATAATAATATGTTCTTTCAATTATTTTACCTTTATGTTTTTTAAAGGGAGCCTTGTTAATACTAGCTCACTTTCGCTTATAGCTAATCCACTATTATTTCTTAACCCCTTTTTCTTTGGGGTATTGCTTATTAGTTCCTTTTTGTCTCTTGATTTCATTTGAGCATATACTTCTCCCTCTCTTTTTCCCTTTTCACATAGTTAAGTAAATTTCTTCTTCCTTTTCTCCCTTCAAGTGCTCCTATTCATTAGATTTTTTATTTCATTTCTTTGTGCCACTTTCAACAAAAGGATTTCTCTTATTCCTTTAATTATTCACCCTCTCTTGCTGTCTATTCCAGACCCTCATTCTCTGGTTCTTGACCTCTGTAATTGTTTGGACTCTGTTTTTTCTTTATATTCCATATAGAAAAGCAAAAGCAAAGCTTTCTAGGTATCTGTTCTAGGTAGGCTTTTCAAGATAGTTTCTGTAGACCTTGTAGAACTTGTCCAGTGAATTCCCTTTTCCATTGTGCTTAATTCCCAGAACAGTATTATTTATTACTGATGTCACAGAGGATATTGCCGTATACCTTACCATATTCCTGACATGCAACCTCCTCTTCTTGCCTTTCTCCCAGCCCATTTACTGTAAAACTTTCTCCCTGAGTCCATGTTCTCACATGCAGTAGTTGCCAGTTGCTCCCAGGAATTTTAACATCCCACTTCCTCCCATAACAAATAATTAGATTTTTCAGATACCAAATCTCCCAGGTCATAATCGACACAAGGTACCCAATTCCCTTCATAGACCATTTCTTTTCACCCATGGGAGCACTCATCAGTGAAACATCCTCTTATCATCAAAGCAAAATCTCTTCCTTTGCCTCCCACCATTTCAATTTTTTCTACCTCCTCTTCTCTTACTCCCTTGTAAGTTCTTCTGAAAAGAGATTTTTCCCTTCATTGCTAGCCCTTGATTCAACCCTAACATATAACATATTCTTTTCAAAATCCTTTTTCCACTTTCTCTCTTTCCTGAACCTTTCCATGCTATAATGTAGTCTCATTTGTAGGCATGTATTACCAGGTTCTGTTTATAATGCCCATGCACCCCCCCCTTTTTTTTTTACTATTATATCCCATCAGACTTGTGCCTTCATCCTTGTCTCCTACTTTTAGAAAAAATTTCTTCCTGATCACCCTGCTGTCACCATTGCTGTTGTTGTCCTTGGCTGCTGCATTAAAAAAAAAAAAATTTCTTTGTTTCTACCATTTAGGATATTCAAGAAGCAAATAATCTCCTCAGTTCTGTTTTTTTTTCTAAAAATATTTCAAAAAACATTTTTATTAGAAGTTCATCTTTTTCAAGTATTGTTAAACTCTGATTTGCTGGGTAGGACATGAATCCTGGCCTGAATCCTAACAATAATGCTCTTCTGAAAACATTATTTCATTCCCTCCTATATGTTTTTGTGTATGCACATAATAGTTTTGTTTTATTTTAAATTCCCTTTCTTTGTGTTTAAAGATCTTTCTTCCAATAATGCAGTAAGGTGGTGTAATGGAAGACCTGAGTTCAAATTCAAGCTCAAATGCTTGCTTTAACACAAGTTATTTGATCAAGTCATTTAACTTCTGTTTGCCTTATTTTTCTCAGTGGCAAAATGGAGATAACAATACCTATCACAATTGTAAAGACCAAATTAGATAATATTAGTAAATTGTTTAGCATAGTTGCTGGCAAATAATAGGTGCTATATAAATGTTTCTTCTCTTCCTTATAGCATATGTAGCACTTGTTTCTGAATTGAATTGTTAAATTTAAAACCTGCAGTTTGTAGGCTTTTTTTTTTTTCTGGATTCTTTCAATTGGTATTTCATTTTCTTTTTGCCTATTATTTTTGCTGTGCAAGTTTATATATTCTACTCATGTTTCTTTAAAAAAAACACTCAAGAATAGCATGTTGTGGTTCTTTTTAAAAAAAATAGCTTTTTATTTTCAAAATATATGCAAAGATAGTTTTCAATATTCACCCTTGCAAAACCTTGTGTTCCAATTTTTTGCTCATTCCCTTCTCCCCACCCCTTAGCAAGTAATCCAATATATCCAATATATGTTAAACATGTATGGTTCTTTTATATATATTTCCATCGTGTTGCACAAGAAAGGTTAGGTCAAAAAGGAAAAAAATGAGAAGAAAAATAAAAAGCAAGCAAAGAACAATAAAAAAGGTGATGTGATCCACATTCAATTCCCATAGTCCTCTCTCTGGGTACAAATGGTTCTCTCCATCACAAGTCTGTTGGATCAGACACCTCATTGTTGAAAAGAGCCATGTCCATTAGAATTGACCATTATATAATCTTATTGTTGCCTTGTATAAAATTCTCTTGGTTCTACTAACTTCACTTAGCATCATTTCATATCTCTCCAGGCTTCTCTAAAATCAGCCTGGTCATCATTTTTTTGGGAACAATAATATTCCATTACAGCCATACATACTAACTTATTCAGCCAACTGATGGGCATCCACTCAGTTTCTAATTTCTTGCCACTACAAAAAGGGCTGCAACAAACATTTTTGCCATGTTGTGGTTCCAATATTCTCATATTCCAAAGGTTTCTCTGTCTCATGAAATGTTTAATCATTTTCCTTTACTTTGATGTATTTATTCATAGATGCTTAGATTTGTTTACTAAATCTAAAGTATTGCTTTGCTAATATATGCTCTCTTACATTATCTGCTTATGTTCAAGATCTTTGATTTTTTTCCCCTGATATCTTTAGAAACTTCAATCTTCTCCTTATTTCCGAATTATCTTCTATTACTTTCTGACTGTTTTTTCTGATGATAGTTTCCTGGGGAGCCATATCTCAAAATGCCTCAGTCACTTCCCTCATGTTTAGTGGAATGCTGCAAAAGCACAGTCTCACCACAGAAAGTGTTCTGCCCTGCTATCTTGTATTTGTCTCTCTGCCCCTTGTTCTTTGACCTATCACCAGCAGTTCAAAGAGCTGCCATGGTGGCACAATAGGGTTTTACTGCCTTGGTTCTAGTAACCATTCTGCTATTATGAGGTTTCCTGTCCCACAGTGGTAATTTCAGCTGCTCCACCAGTGTCTGCTCTGGCACTAGCAGTCTAGAGCTTTGCAGCACTGGTCTAAGGGGTTGTGGCTACTGACTGGCTGTCTTAGCCATTCAAACTCTACCAGTCTGAGGGAAGGAAATACAGGGGAGTGTAGGGTTGGGCTTCATTGTAAGCCTGTGACACATTCTTGGGTGTGCTGTTGCAGTCTTGCTGCAGGTAGCATGAAAGGTGGGGAAAAGTGCTGAATGAATATAGGGTCCTGAATTTGGAGGTTTTAAAATTTTATTTATTTATTTATTTTTTTGATGCTGGGTGTCCTAGACTGTGGAGTTAAAGTTACTGAAATTACTTTCCCCCTGACACAAGATTTCTGTTTTGAAGAGGTTTAAGTGGTCACAGGGAACAAAGAAAATGTCTAGTACTTTATCTTCTTGTTCACATGACTCGGAAAATATATGCTCCCTTTGTTTTTAAAGAACAAAATGAAAATGGCTGCTTCTAGTGATATTTTTAAGACTTTTTTTTGTATTGTTTAGATTAATATGTATTAAAGCAAATGGATTTTATTAATCTACTTTGGAGAATCTCGAGGTAATTTCATATTAGACAGAGGCAATATTTTAGAATTTTACTGTAGTAAATCATAATTTTCTCAAAAAGAGGTATCAGAAAATCAATTTAAATACAATTATTAAAATAATTGCATCAAAGTCCATTTATTTGAAGTAGTTTTGCCTCTTTTCTCTATCTTTTACGAAAAAAAGTCCTCATGCATTTTGTTCTAGCATTCATAAAGCAGTGGTTTTATCATGAAAGAGGTTGAGACCTCAGAAGAATTCTTTGAAGAGTTCTAAGGAGCTTGGAGGCCAGAGTTGCAAACTTTAAACAGCTGTCTTATGGGGCCAGAAGGGGAATTGCATGTTACATAATGGGGAGATAATACGTATATCTACTCCACTTTCTTGGTCTCCCATCTACCTTCCCTTTTTTCTTAGCTTTAACATCTCTTCCCTCTAAGATGATCGGTAGCCCTTGCAGCACCTTCAGGAAGATTGTATTTTGGAAAAAGTCTGAGGCATAAAGACTGATAGGGATTAATAAAGTAGAAATAGTAGATACATATGACAGCTGGACCTAGGTATAAATCTGGACTTAAGCCAGCATCACTATCAATGCCATTTTGAAATGTTGCAGCTTAAAAATACTGGACATAACTGGAAGGGAAAGAATGTCTGCACCAGAAAAAAATACACAAGCAAATAATTTTGATTCTAAAATTAATTCACATAGATGTTATGTTTTGTAAGTGAAAATTATAGCAATTAGCTTATATCCATTATTTAGAAATATTTAACTCTTTCATCGTCTTATACAGAATCTTGTAGTTGTATACCAAATCTGAATAATAGTTGCTTTCTTCCTTTCCCATTACTTTCAAATTAAAAGACAAAGGGTTCTTACTTTTTACTTTAGTGGTGTCTCTTCAATTTATTTCTAGACCTGTTTGGGAGAGGTTTGGGTGATTAAAGCATTATAATTTTCTAAAGGCATTCTACCCTGTTTTCTTTCTATTTAATCATGGATCCTACTCATCCATATGTACCATCTATTTCAGATACAGATACATGTTTTGTGTATACTGATGAATACGATCTATAAATTTTTCCATTTAGCTAATATGTTGGAACAAATCATTCTTCATCCACTAGATTTTTCCTGTGCAAATGGTTAGTCCAAACACTTTTGAGTGATTATAGATCTTTTCTGGAAAGCTCAGTTTCAAATGATAGGCACAGTACTATCCATAAACATTAACATCTAGAGGACTTTACTCCATCTTTAAGGAATCCCTTTAATGACTCCAAACTTCTCCCCCAAACACTATTCAAAAAAAAAAAAATCACATAAGCTAAATCTTAGCTTTAAAAGAGTAAAACAAAAATAAGACCACTGTGAAATACGAAACTTTGAAGAACTGGAAGGGAAAATATCTAATGAAAAAAGAACTGAGCATGTGAGGTACGTGAGTGGTAACAGAGACAATCTGAATGTTCCACTAGTGTCCATCCTGTCAGCGGAGGGAACAAGAAAGTGCCCTAGTACATTGTGTTGATCCCCAATAGTAAACTTATGAGAAGACATCAACAAAATGGTCATAGATGGCTTGCAAGCTCTATCATAGGGAAAGAAAACATGTTGATGACATCACAGATTCATTTAATTATTTCATTCCCATGGAATGGGAATTCTACTTAACTCTATTTAACTCCCTAACTATTTCTGCCTGGATGACTCCTATTTAATCCAATCCAACACACATTTATTAAGTAACTAAAAGACAAAATTTAAAAAATAATAATCTTTGACCTTAATAATCTTATATTCTATTCAAATAATAACTGAAATTTATATAACTCATTACAGAATCATTTTGTATGTTCTCCCTCATACTGTTGTTATGGTTCTTTAGCTGCTCTATCCACCTCCAGTCACTTCCTCTTGTATTTTAAACTACTCCTTGATTTGGAATAATCATTATCGAATAATACTCTGGTGATATCACTTTATTGCTCATTAACCTTTATGACTCCTCATTTACATTTGAATTAAAATCCTAGCATTTCAGTCTTGTATTCTCAGATTTCAGCATACTTTTTTTGTGGAATCTTCTTCCATCTATATCTTTATCTATGCATCTCCCATTTCCTATCTGTTGAAATATTCTATCCATCATTCAGAATGCCCTTTAAATGAAACCTCCTTCATGAATAACCCTTCCTTCACCTATCTCCCCCAGAAAGTCTTTACTTCTAATTACCTCCCATAACCCAAACTGATTGTACTTCTCATTACATCACAATATAGTTAATAACTCTGTGACAACATGATTTTCTGTTAATTATAAACTCTTTGAGGGCAGGAACCATGTCTCCTTCATTTTTATATCCTCCTAGTCTGGATGAATAAATGATTGTCGAATGAGTAAGTAAATCTCATAATGGCTCAGATATGGAAACTTTTTACTACAGATACATTGTTGTTTTATTGTAGATATGGGAAATTTCTGTCCTTGTCAGGAAAGAGGAATCAAGTTCTTTTTTTTTTTTTTTTTTATTACTAATGCTATCGTTTAACTTCTTTTACAAATGCTAAATCTTAGCTTTAAAAGAGTAAAACAAAAATCTTAACCCAGTGGAAAAATCTCTCAAATGGTCTCTATTCTCAAAGGACCAACATGCAAATCACTAAATGTATTTCTAAATCACATCCTAAAATAGCTTTCAGCTACTGTTCCATTTCACAATTTATGAGTTACATCCTAATTAGGGAAAGTATTTTAAATACTTTTTTAAAAGGATTTTTAAATGTTTATTTTCAGGTTATAATATGAAGTTGGAATAATTTGTTAATTTATAATTGCATTAAACCTTATCATTCTAATTTCATAGTTCCTAGAGTTATTATTCTTTTTATGGAGAAAAAGACCAAAATCCTTTTTTTTAAAAAAGGGGGAAAGAGTTTAACATTTCAAAAAGTATAGATTTTGCCACTATTGGATTCAGCAAGGTGTTGGGCATTTTAATAATACTTATGGTGGTGATAATGATGAAATGATAAATTTATATAGAACGCTAAGGTTTTCAAAGTACTTTATTCACAAAAAACCCTATGAGAAAGGTGATATGAGTATTTCTATTCCCTTTTTAAATATAAATAAACTAAGGCCTTAAGGGGTCACATGATTTATCCAAAGTAACATAGAAAACAATGGAAGCCAATATTTTGGGTTAAATCTGCACATGGTATCAAGCACAGTAAGTTGAATCCCTCTTGCATCTGAGTGACTTCTGACCACTTGTACACAATTGTCTTTCTTAAGTCTTTTCTCCCTTAATGAAATATCCCCATTATTTTTCCAGTTCCTCCATATGATACATGCTGTTTATCTTTTTCTCAGGACATGTTCAGATTGTCCATATTCCTCACAAGGTATAATAATAAGTACTATGATGATGGTAATAAACAATATTTAAGTGCCTACTATATGGCAGGCACTGTGTTAAGCACTTTCCAAATATTGGTAAATATTTTGCTCAGTGGTTCATATTGTACTACAAATGAAGCAGTAGCATACTGTTTTATAAGAAAATGTGGTTTCCTTTTGAATAAATTGCATTTGGAAAAGTTAAAAGCTACAGACAACACCTTATGAAATATTGGATAATAATTACTAGTCAAAATAACTGCTGTGTAATCCTTAAATTTAATGAGTATAGTTTGTCCCTCATCAAAAAAGAAAATTAAGAAAATGTGGTTTTACCACTCAGTTCAGAATTAGTAAAGTTGTTATTAGAAGTATATATTTTCATTCTGGAAACAAATTGGAAAAATCTAGAAGGGAACAATGACTATTATTAATTTATATCAAAAGGGAAAAAAGGATCTTCAAGCAAAGGTCAAATGATATAGTATGAAAAAAACAACTCCAGGGAATATCTCAGCACTCACATCCATAGCTGAGCTCCAAATCACCTTGATATGGAACTAAAATTTTATTTTTTCAATCTTCCCCTTCTCCTCTTCCTAATTTCCCTATTACTGACAAGAGTGTCATGCTCTTCCCTGTCACCCAACCTTTCTATGTAGGTGCCATTTTTAACTCTTCACTCTCCTTTTCTCCCCTCATATCTAATTATTTGGCAAGTCCTGTTGATTCTATTTCCCTAACATCATTCAATTTGCCCTCTTCTCTCATCTGACACTATCAGCATCTTAATATGAGCCTCATCATCTATTTCAATAACCTCTGGTTGGTCTCCTTACCTTGAATCTTTCGTAATACATCCTTTACTCAAATTGATCTTCCTAAAGACTGAATCAAACTCCCTAATCAATAAACTTCAGTGGCTTCCCTCTGCCTTTGGGATCAAATATAAAAATCTCAGTATGATAAAGTTCTTCATAACCTCTCATCCTCCTTTTGAAGCTTATTATCTTATTCCCAAGCAGTGACCTCCTTTCTGCTCTTTGAATAAGACACTTCACTTCCTGACTCTTCTTTTTAACTTACTGTTTTTTTTTTGTTTTTTGTTTTTTAGTTTTAACTAACTCCCTCCCACCCCATGCTTGGAATTCACTCCCTCCTTTATTTCCTCACTTCCTTCAGTGCTCAGTTAAAAGTCCACCTTCTGCATGAAGCTTTTCCCAATTTCTTTTAATGCTAGTGTTTTTCTTCTCTTGATTATCTCCAATTTATCTTGTATATAGTTTTACACAGGTATTGATTTGCCTACACCATTAGAACTGTGAATTCCTTGAGAACAGGGACTTATTTTTGCCTTTCTTTGTATTTTGAGTACAGTGCCTGGTACTCTGAACATAAATGATTTTTTATTTGTTGACTTGATCATTTATTTATTCTTCAATATCTCAGAAATGCCTGTAAGTTTTGAGTAATTAATCATTTGATAAATATTTTTAAATTAAATTTGAGTACCACTACATGTTAGTTCTACTCTTAAGTAATATACTCATAAGTTACTGTTTATACCCTTAATATATACCTATATCCAAAAGTTAACAAAATATTCTCACTTCTTAACTGATTCAACCCTTAAGTAAGGTTAGACTTGTTTACCCCTTCTTCCAATTGGCATCTAAGCTTGACTTTGTTATATGGCTGTTCAGTGTTCATCTTTTGAGTATTCCTCGAGCAAGATTCTATCTCTTCCCCACTTAAACACAGGCTACCAGTTCCCTAGCTTCACTAAGACAGTTTCTATTTCTGCCTGAAGTAGTGGCCTCTTAGCTTAGGATCACTTGGACCCAATGGAAATCACATCTTAGGACATAGCTCCAGAATCTCAGGCAATTCCATTTTATGGACCTCACTGTCCTCCTTCCTTTCCCAATTCTCCTACAGGATCTTCATCAAGAAGTATTTCTCAATATATAAGGTAGTTTCATGAAGAGAATACAAAGGAGGAGAAAGATCAAAGGACTTTGTAATAAAGCCTTATGCTAAGAGTTTTGAATTTCATCTTTGCAAGGATTAGCTTCTAAAAGATTACAATTAAATAATTTGTCAACGTAAAGTCCTGTACTTATGTAATTTTTATATTTATTTTCCTTTACTGTATTGTCTAATCTAGTTAGCCAAGAAATCTTTTGTTTAGAAGGCATTTATTATCCTTTTTTTGATCTTGTACATTTGTATACTGAGGCTTTGACAAGGAATACATTTTATACAAAGCCAACAAAGTAACACTAGTTATCAATATTAAAATATTTGATCTTTTGAAAGATAATTGTAAACAGCTAGGTAAAAAAAAAATTTCTAAATAAGGGAAACAACAAAAAGTTTTATAATGGATAAAAAAACTCATAATATTTGAAAAAGGCAAATAAAGATAAGCTGTTCTTTGGAGTATATTATAAAGTATAATGATAATAACTATCATGTATGTAGTTAAGATTTGCAAAGTGCAAATATGAAAAAAAAAGTTAGTTCCTGCCCTCTAGAAACATGCAGTCTGATGGGGGAAGACAATACACAAGAGGAAGCTGAAAAGCAGAGAGAAGGGAAAGGAAGCTGTCTAGGGTAGGGGCATGTTGGAAAAATCCAAAGGAATACAGCATCATAGAATCAAAGATTTCCTGGAATAAACATTAGAAAATGCCAAGTGTAACCCTATTGTTTTGTTTTGTTTTGTTTTTGCTGAGGCAATTGGGGTTAAATGACTTGCCCAGGGTTACACTGGACTAGGAATTGTTAAATGTCTGAGGTCAGATTTGAACTCAGATCATCCTGATTTCAGGGTCGACACTCTGTCCATTGCATCATCTAGCTGCCACAACCCCATTGTTTTACATATGAGGAAACTGAGGCGCAAAAAGGTTAAATGATGTTCCCAGAGTCAATTTGAAAGTATCTGAGTGAGATTTGAACCTAAATCTAATGGAATCTTTCAGTCTCTAAGTCCAGAATTCTATCTACAGCACATTGCCTCTCAAAATAAGTAATGTATTTCCAGAGAGATTAAGTAACCTCTTACTTAGGTCTCTCAGGTAATAACTAAGGGAGGATTTGGATTGTGGTACTTTAAATTAAATTAAATTGAGGTCTTTTCTGTATCATAGTTCTTGTCCAAATTGTCCATTCTTCCTTCATTGCTTCCCAGATTTGAAAAAAAGTTAAATAATAGAGCCATTAAATAAATGGTTTTCTTCTTGTCTAATTGTTAAGTAGCAGGGCTTATGCGGATTTTTTTTAATTGTGGGAAGTTGTATCATTCTTATGTTCTCTCTATCTATATTTATAACTCTGAAGAGAGCAAAGAACAAAGTACCTGGTCATATTGTAAGTAATTAACAATTGCTTATTGATTGAAAGAGCAGATCATTTCTCAATCCTAAGAAGTCAAGACAGTGGTTTAAACAATAATAGCATGTATTATAAATATGTATGTTTCATAGCAGGGGAAGACTTTGTAAGTTCAATCATCTCAGAAATAGTTGCCCTAATAGACAGAAGTTTTCATATATGTAAGATGACAGATACTTTCCCTTCCTCATTTGTCATGTGGTTTCCTGTCCTACCATGAAGTCAAACATTCAAAAACTGGACCACTAGGGTAAACATTTTATTTTTTCAATAGTTTCTCAGATATTAAAACCCAAAGAGCTGCACTTATTTTTTCTAAAAATATGATTCTGGTTTCTAGGGTTTCTATGAAATATGGCTGTAAAATAATGTGAACACACCTTGTTACTTTATTAGTTACAAGTTACTTTATAAGATTTCTATTATGTGACATATTTATTGGGGATAGAATGAGGCTGTGTTCTAGAGATCTCAGGAGCTTTCTAACTCTAATAGTCTATGTAACTATAAGTCTAAGCAGCTATTTGACTGTAGAATTGTAGAGATAGATGGAATCTTTGAGGTTTTTTCGTCCAGCCCTCTCGTTTTTCACAAGTTAGGAAAACTTCAGATCCATCATTGTTGCATCATTTATTAAATGATTAGTTCATGTTAATGACTTAGTAGGTCATTTAGAAGAATTGCATTCGATTAGGAGACTGATTCTATTAGGAATCAGTTGATAGATATTTAATACTTATTTTTTGTTATGTTCTGGACACTGTGCTAGATGCTTGAAATATAAACATAAAAGTGAGACAATATTTCCCTTCAAAAAGATTACATTCTATGGGGGTGGAGGGGCAGGGAGAAACAGTATCTTGTTATACCCATTTAGTCCAAAGCAAATGACATAGCAACTGTTATATCACACTTAGTCCATTAATACATATGTTACCCATTTACCCAAAGAAGGTGACCAAGGGAATTTTAGACAAAATGACTGGATGGGGTTGCTTTTAGGTCCTCCTTCAGGACAGCTAAGTGGCACAGTGGATGGAACACAGGATTTGGAGTCAGGAGGACCTGAGTTCAAATTTGGCCTTACATATTTGCTGGCTGTGAGATCCTGAGTAAGTGACTTAACCCTATTTGTTTCAGTTGTTTATTTGTAAGATGAACCAGAGAAGAAAATGGCAAACTGCTCCAGTATCTTTGATGAGAAAACTCCCAAAATGGGGTTATGAAGAGTTGGGTATGACTGAAACAATTGAGCAACAACAACAGTTCTATAATGGCAAGCTGTCTGTGGCTTTACTGTTTCTTAGGGATAGCTTACATCTGTATACACACTGAAAATGAACTAATTTTATTCCTATACTCAACAAGTATCTTTTAAGCTCTTACTATGTGCCAAATATCATGTTATTGAAAGACAAAAATAAGCTAATCAGTTACTTCCATAAATTACCCAACAAAATAAAGAATTTAGGGAAGAAGAGAAAACATTCTTATTTTAAGTTATCAATGATAGAAAGATTAATTTTCTTTAGCATTTTGAAGTAGATTTTAGGAGGGGCACATACATTTTGCAATTTCATTCAACTTCAGGGCATTGAGTAGAGTGCAAAGGATTCTGACCTAGAAGACTTGACTTTAGATATACTCTTGTTTTTTTATATGACTGCTGTGTGATCATGAGCAAATCACAAGAGCTCTTCAGATCTCTTATATGTAAACTGTCAGTTGACTTAGACTAGAAAGTCTCTTAGATTCCTTTCAACCCTTTGGTTCACAGTGTTTATGACACAGCAAGGAAGCACTCTGGGTTAGTCTTTTAATTTGTTTTTATTTCTAATGGGTTGAGTGAGAGTCAGAGATAGATTGGGAATATTTTCACTTGGGAGCAAAAACAGTGGAATTATGAATGGAGGAGTACACAGAGGACTTTGGGTGCAATCCATCAAGAAAGGGTGCAACCCACTTCCTTCTCCCAGTCCTTTGGAAGTTCTAAAATCAATTCCTTCTTTTGAGGCCATCTGTCCAACCCCCGTTAATTCCCAAATGGTAGAGAATAATGAGGCACAAGGCAAAAGGATGGTGGTCTTTGGACTACTCCAGGTAGAAAACATACTATTCTTAACCTTAAATGTTGGTTCCCTGGAGTCAAGCTTTAGGTACCTCATTCTAATTAAAGTTTAAATGAGAATCAAATCCAAGGTTGAAATACATACTATCATCACAAAGCTTGTCATATGTATCCAATAATTTTTTAGACCTGGAAAGGAATTATTTTTAGAGCAAGAGATCCTTTTTTCAGAAAAGGAAGAAAAATGTCAAGTAATATTTTTCAACCCTCTTCCCATTCATTTTGTCATTAACTGGAGCCAATTTTCAAATGTGCAAAAGAGTCACTGACATTGATCAATGGTATTTGGTGATCAACAGAATTCAAAGGTACCTTACAATTTTCATGTTTATAAACTGTTAGCCTCCTAGCTGTGCCAGGAATATCACTTGAGTTGAATTAGTAATAATTTAATAATAAAGATGGGGAGTAGGGATAAGTTTCTAAATTTAGATGAGTTGGTTATGAGATTTTCTTCATGTTTTTGTCATGACTATTTTAATCTATTACTTTGACTGTTATCAGAAGCATTTTTGGAAACTTTTGGAGTTGCATGGTTTTTAAAAATTCTTATCAGTCGTTGAAGAACAGATGGTGCTGCCTTATGTTTTATTTCATCAACTTAATCTGATACTTGCAATATACTATGTTTAACTTGAATGTGGTTGCTGGACATCTTAAATGATTTAGCTTTCTACAATATTTTTTTTTGTTCTCTTTCCCTCATTAAATCCTGTAGTCATATAGATCTATTTGCAAATCTCATATATAGTCATCTATGCCCAGTTTCTGTGCCTATGCCTGGAATATACACTGTCTCCTCACTTCTATCTCTTGAAATCCCTGACATTTTAAAACTCAGTTCCAGATGCAAGCTATGGAGTGAGGGTTAGAGGATCCTGATGCTACAAAGCATCAGTGCTCTCTCCCAGTTTCCCAAGTCGTCTGTTATTTACTTTGGACAACTTTTGTATCTATCTATCTGTAGACTTTAAGTTCCTTGAGGGTAGATATTGTTTTTCTTTATTTCTTTGTTCCCAATGTCTATCATACTGCCTAACATATAACAATAATAATAATAAATATTTATGTCATTTTGAGTTTATAAAACACTTTATAGCTATTAACAAATTTAATTTCATATAGCAATTTGTGAACTAAATACTACTTTTATCCCCATTTAATAGATGAGAAACCTAAGGTCGAAAGAGTGACCTAAACAGGATCATAAAGCTAGGAAGTGTCTAAATCAGGATTTGAACTTAAGTCTTTGTGACTTCAAGTCAGAAGTTTTATTTACTATGCCAATGGAATTTACTTTAAGTGAATAAATTTATTATTATTATTATTTATAAGTAGTATTTATATATTATGTATTTGCCAGGCACTGTGCTAAGCATTCGCAAATATTTCATTTGATTCTTATAACAACCCTGAGAAGTAGGTGCTATTATTTTGTCCATTTTACAATTAAGGTTAAATGACTTGTCCAGCTAGCAAATATCTGAGGCCAGACTTGAATTCAGGTCTTCCTGATTCCAGCCTCAGTGCTCTATTTAAGACCACAGAGCTGTTTGTAAAGTCCCAGAAAAAAAGGATAAATGTATCATTAAATTTAACTAACACTTATGTGTTAAGTGTCATCCTTGATTCTCACTCTCCATATTCAGTCAGTTGTCAAGTCTGCCTTTGCAACATCTCTCTTATTTGGCCACTTCTCTCTTTGAATATTTACACCTTGGTATAGGCCCTTATTACCTCATGAGTGGACATTGTAACAGCCCCTTGATCTCCCTAATTCAAGTCTCTCCCCACTCCAGTCTGTCCTCGACTTAGTTGGCAAATTGTCTTAAAGTGTAGGTTTGATCAAGTCACTGTCATTAACAATGGAGACAGGTTTGAAATATACAAAAGCCAAATGAGTTAGTGATCAATGGGATTCGATAATCAACAGAATTTTAAGTTATCATAGAATTTTTGTGTTTATTAGTTACTTGTTACCTATATTCCTTCTACCCATTGCCCCCAATTCAGTAAACTCCAGCGGCTCTATCACTTTGTGGTTCATACAATCTTCTGTTTAGTATTCAAAACCCTTTATGATCTGACCCTATCCTTCTCTTTCTCCTATTATACTTTGCTTCCCTCTTCACATACTCCATGATGCATTGATATTGATCTACTTGCTGTTCCTTCTATAAGAATATTCTAGACTCGGAGTTTTCACGGATTGAATTCTATGACTGGAATACTCTTCTGTTTCATCTCTCCAGCCCCTCTGCTCCCTTCAGGTTCTAGCGAAAGTCCCTCCTTGAATGGAAAGCCTTTCTGCATTCCGCTTACTACCAGTGCCATTACTTTTTTGATTATCTCTAATTCATTGTGCCTGTATTTTGTTTCTATATAGTTTTTGCATGTTTTGTATTGTGGACATGTTTTGGGGAGGGACTGTGTTTTTGTCTTTTTTTTTAAATATCCCTAGTGCTTAGCACAGTGCCTGACACATAGTAGACACTTAAATGCTTATTTAACTTATAGGCACTGTGCTAGTTCCTGGATACAAAGACAAAAAAGAAAAGTAATCCCTGCTCAAGTAGTTTATATTCTAGTGGAGATAAGGCAAACAAATCATGATTTAAGTACTCTGATAATCTTTTTCATCCTCTGGACTCTTTCATATTTTAGTAGCTGTCTATACTAACATGCTCCAACCTGCTTATACTAACACGATTCTCTCCCTTGCCTTTAGGTATTAATTTTTTATTTTCTGAAAATTGTTTAATAGGAGAATGTGATATGAGAAAGAATGGCATGACTTGATTTGGGTATAAAGGATGATACTATAAACAAATTAGAAGAATAAGGGATAATTTACCTATCAGACCTTTGGAGAAAGAAGGAATTTATCACCAAAGAGGAACTAGAGAACATGAAAAAAAAAATGGACAACTTAGATTACATTAAATTTAAAAGGTTTTTTACAAACAGAAACAACAGAAACAAGATTAAAAGGGAAGTACAAAGCTGGAGAAAAAAATCTTAACAGCCAGTATTTCTAATAAAGCTTTCATTTCTAAATATATATAAAGAATTGACAAATTTATAAAAAATTTAAGTCATTCCCTAATTGATAAATGGTCAAAAGATATGAACAGACAATTTTCAAATGATGAAATTAAAGCCATCTACAGTTATATGAAAAAAATGTTCTAAATCACCATTGACTAGAGAATGCAAAGTAAAACAACTCTGAAGTACCATCTCACACCTCTCAGATTGTCTAAGATGAGAGGAAAAGATAATGATAAACTTTGGAGGGCATGTGGGAAAACTGTCACACTAATGCATTGCTGGTAAAATTGTAAAATGATCTAACCTTTGACCCAGAAGTTCCATTACTGGGTCTATATCCCAAGCAAATCATAAAGGAGGGGAGAAGATGCATATATGCAAAAATATTTGTAGTGCTCTTTTTGTGATGGCAAAGAATTGGAAAATGAGTAGATATCCATCATTTGGGGAATGGTTGAACAACTTATGGTATATCAGGTAATGGAATATTATTATTCTATTAAAAATGATTAAGTTGATTTTAGAAAGGTTTAAAAAGATTTACATGACCTGATGCTGAGTGAAACAAGCAGTATCAAGAATACATTGTACACACTAATAGCAAGAATGTACAATGACCAACTATGAAAGACTTGGTTCTTCTCAGTGATCTCAGTGATCCAAAGCAATCCCAATAGACTTTGGGCAGAAAATGCCATCTACATCCAGAAAAAGAACTAAGAAGACTATAAATCAACACATGCTTTGTTAACTTTTTTCTGTTTTTTTTTTTAATCTTGCTCATGGTTTTTCCCGTTTGCTCTGATTTTTCTCTCCCAACATGATTCATAAAACAAAGTGTTAAAAAATAAGATAAAGTAATTTTTATTTTAATCTTAAATACAATATGAGAAAAAATTGTTATGTACCATAAGAGAGGATTTAATATAAAGTAACAAATTTCCATATCAAGAAAACCTATCCAATAAATACTACATATTATTTTCAAAGCTGCCTGACTCTTTGCTTCCTAGTTGGTTTTCTTTTGTTCTCTGATATGTACTTTTTACTTTATTTCCTTCCTTCCCCACTCTAAATATATCTACAATTAAGCATGGACACACACACCCAAATACATAGATACTTATAAATATATAATATATGTAAGAACATGCTATGCTTATTTCTACTTGTCATCTGTTTTTGTAAAAGTGAGTAGCATTTTCTTTCACAGGCTTGAATCTTTCCATTTTTTCTAAATCAATTAACTAATCATTTCCAATACCAAAGCAGTATAGAAACATACCTAAATATAATATATTAATATGATACATATGATAATGAATTATTATAAGTCACATTTATATACATAGATCTATATAAATATAGAAATCTGTTTCAATTTACAGAGTAGTTTCCTCACAACAACTCTGTGGGGTAAGTAGTAGAACTATTATCATTTCTGTTTTATAGATATGGAAACAGTTTCAGAAAGAGGCTGCCTTGTCTAAGGTCACAGTGGCTGACAGGACTCAAAGTTATGTTCTCCTAATTCCTAATTGCAGTGCTTATCCCCCATATTCCAGGCAAATTCTAAAAAATGAATGTATGAACAGAATTTTAGAATATAAGCCACTTGACAGATTGGAAGCTGCTTCTACTTTTTTTGTTTCATCAATGTAGCAAATCCCTTCATGAGAAAAAGAAAAATTTGTTCATCTTAAGTCAATTTTTGATATGAATGACCTGTTATATTTTGGGGAATCTCTCATTTTTCTTTTTGGCTTATCTGCTCTCACCCAGATGGTATCCAAGAACATTAATGTTTCCCCTTCCCTAAGGAATGATTATCAGTTTTCCTAAAGCAAGCATCAGGCTCATAGGATATTAAACTTAGAACAGGTATTATTTAACACATTAAAGGTGCACATTGGACTCATAAAGTCAAAAAAGCTCTCTTCATTGCAATGGACTTTTGCCTTTCCAAGAGAAGCTATGTAGTATTACAAAGTGCTAGTAATGGGCTGGGCTTTACCTTCACAAATTGAAATAATTTAGGATTTGCCAAGGATTCAAGAGAAACCTATTCCTTCTTCTAGTGGGCCAACCCCATTCTCAGGTTGTCTTTAATCCTTTCCTGTATGGGCATTCCAAGAAGAGGCAAGATTTAGATTTGCTCCCTCATACTGGGATCTGGTGCTTTGTTGCTCCTTAGTCAGTCCATCCTCCAGTTTTTAGTCTGTTCTCTTTTCTCTTCCAGATATTTCATCAGTCCTCTACCACTGTTATCTGTACCTAGTAGCAGCATATGTTTTTCTTTACTGTTTCTTCTTCCCACATATCCTCCTCATTGTGGCTTCCAGCTGCTTCCTACACATTTCCCAGTTGTTCACTCTCATATATCTCCATTGCTGTCACTGCTCTCCGCTTCCCATTTGCTGTCTTTACCAAAGTATAGTGCCGGTTTTCAAGAAAGCTACATCATGGAAACATTACACTGGAAGGGTAATATTTTGTATTACTTTTTAAAAATGAAATAACTAGGGCTGTTTGAACTTTATAATAATTTCAGGGTCAGAATTTTCTGGGCCTTTTTACTCTGCTATTTCACCTAAGGCCCATAGCTTCCATACCTTCCATATAAAGGTTCTTTCAGGTAGCTGAAGGAATTTACTTTTCTCTAATGGCTCCAGTTTTCAAGGTACAGGAGTTCTGTGTGTCCCTTTGTTTTTCAGAGCCTGGATGGTGTGCCTCTCAAGATAAAGCTTACACTGAGTTGTTGGGTTTTTTTTCCTTTTTTTTTTTTTTTGTACAGTTCAGAAAAAAGCTCAAAAATGACTTGCCTTTCTATTTCCTATTTCTGTTGTGGCCAGACTATCCAGGTCACACGCTGCCCTGAGCTTTGTGGGGTGGAGTAACACTAGCTGTTCACAAACATCTACGACACAAGAGGGGTGGGGGCCAGAAGTGAATAACAGTGTTGCACTGGAGAAGATTCATATTTCTGCTATGTGAAATTCCACTCAAGTTAAATTATCTAAAGTACACATGCCTTCTTCCTAAAGAAGGTAAGGAGAGCTACAGGTAAAGAGCAAGGTATAAAGGTGTTTTACAAAAATAGGATAAAATTCATACAAAATAGGAAAGGCTATATTCTGAGAGATACCCAATTTTCATTCTAGCTTCTGACCAACAGTGTAATAGTGAGATATTTAACACTAGGGACAGCTAGCTGGCAAAATGGTTAGAGAGCCAGGCCCAGAGTCAGGAATTCTCCTCTTCTGGAGTTCAAGTCCAGCCTCAAACTCTTGTTATTTGACCCTGGGAAAGTCAGTCTTCCCTATAGGCTTCAGTTTCCTTATTTGTAAAGTGAACTGAGAAAAAATGGCAAACCAATATCTTTGCTGAGGAAAACCCCAAATAGGGTCATGAAAAGTCAAACAAAACTGAAATGACTTCAACAACAATAATCATTGTACTTAACTGATTGCTTATTGTAGAAAACAACATAGTTTAATCTGAGTTGGAAGATAACTTAAAGACCATCTATCCCAGTCCATAAGTAAATAGGATTCTCTTCTATATTATTGGACAAGAGAGCACCTGGTCTTTATTTGAAGACCACCAGAAGACTGCCTTACTCCTCAAGCAGCTTATTCCATGACTGTTTGTTTCATTGCATTTTACATTTACTCTTACCTAGTTCTGCCTTCTCAAGCCAATCAAAACAAATTTAATCCCTTTTCCTTGTATATCAGCCCTTCAAAATTCTTGAAGAACACTATTGCACATTTACTTTTTCTCCTTAGGAAGTATAGAAAGTGAGTATAGGATGAGAAATTATCTAAACACTGAGAGAGAGGTAACAATAGTTGGTTTTATGTTAAAATATTAACAGTGATAAGATAAATTGTTGTTATTTCACAGTATACTTCTAGGAATCCAGTGAGAAGTAAAAACAATATAAAAATGATGCTAGTAATTTTTTTTTTTTACAATTCTCTCTCTCTCTCTCTCTCTCTCTCTCTCTCTCTCTCTCTCTTTGATGCTAGTAATTAATTTGTTCTGATCTTTGTCAGATTAACCTAGTTTTCTTGGGAAGAGCAAGATTGAGTTTATGGTCTAAAATAAATCTTATAAGTGGTCCTCAAATGCATTATTCCACCAAGTCTATGATAATGACAAAAAAGCCAATAATTTGAGCATCCCCTTCTCTGAGGAAACCCTCTGGGGAAATGTTAATGAATAGGAAAATGGTCAAATTAGAAGACTGTATTATCCCTGTGAACATATATTCCAGTATCTTCCTGTTTGGCTATCTGGCTATTTCTGTCAGCCTGTCTATCTTCTCAGACCCTGGGCTTCTCATTTAACCTCTTTGCCTTAGTTTTCTTATCTGTAAAATGGAGGTGATAGCATCTACCTCACAGGATTCTTGTGAGGATCAAATGAGTAAGCATATAAAACCTGTTCAAATCTAAAAGAATTCTAAATGCTAGTTTTCTAATAAAGAGGTACCATAGTATGGGGGATAGAGATTGAATCTTTAACTTAGGAAAGCCTAGGTTCAAATACCAGATATGAACACATATTAGCTATGTGATCCTGGGAAAGTCACTTAACTTATAGTGCTCCAAGCTCTATACTCTAAGATTATACATTGCTCAACAGATGTTCATCTATATCCATAAGAAGGAATTTCCTCAAATAGAAGTTCCATATAGAAATAAAAGCACACATACAGTCATTATCTATCCATCCATCCATCCATCCATCCATCTATCCATCCATCCATCCATCCTATAAATCTGAATTTAGAGAGACATTCAGATTTAGGAAAGTGCTTATAATTGAATAAGGGCTATCATCTAAATTGTTCTTTTGGAGCATTTGTTCTGTTTAGGTATTCTGTCTCTGAAAATGATTAATTAATGCCAGGTGTTTCAGAGGAAGGCATAAATCCTTCCCCCTGTGCTAAATTAAACAATACAATTTCCAAATGGTTGGAGAGAGACATCTTCCTCTTGACATCTATTTAACTTTATTGTAGTCACTAGCTAGCACACATGTAGCCTAAACTTTTATAGAGTGCTTCGTGCAGATTATCTCATCTGATCCTCATAATTAGACAAGGTGAATGCTATTATTACTCACATTTTGCAGATTAAGAAATCTAGGCTTAGATTTTTACTGACCTGCATTGCAAAACACTACTAGTTTGTTATTGTGGTACAATGGTTTCAGTCATGTCTAACTCTTATTGACTCCATTTGGGGTTTTCTTGTCAAAGATACTTGAGTGCTTTACTATTTCCTTCTCCAGCCCATTTTACAGATGAGGAAATTGAGGCATTGACTTGCCTGGGACCATATAGCCAATAAGTGTATGAAACTGGATTTGAACTCAAGTTTTCCAGACTCATTTCATTTGTGTCTGACTCTTTGTGACCCCATTCAAGGTTTTCTTGGCAAAGATACTAGAACAGTTTGCTATTTCCTTCTTCAATCCATTTTAAAGCTAAAGGAAGCGAGACAAACATGGCTAAGTGACTTGCTTAGAGTCCCATAGCTGTTAGGTGTCTGAGTTCAGATTTGAATTTAGGAAGATTCTTTCTGATTCTAGTTTCAGCTTTCTATCAAATGGGCCACCTAGTTTCTTTCTCCATTATCTAATTAATTGTAACCAAAAAAAAAAAATAGAGATAGTTGCTCTTATTATCTACCTTTTACACATGGGGGAAAAAACAACTCAAGACTGAGCAGTTATTTGCCAGGATTACATACCTAACAAGTGTTTGAGGCAGATTTGTACTCTGGTGCTCCTGACTCTGGGTTCAAGACTCTGCATCTCTAAAGGGAATGGCTTAGCTTACAATTTTATGGTACTTTAAGGTGATCTTATGTGGTGTTATAACCCACATTCCATAGAGAAGGAAATTGAACTCACAGAGATTAAATGACTTTCTCTTGGTAACACAAACCTGTTAGAACTGAAATAAAAATACCGGTTTTTTAATCCAGTGTGTTCTTATATGTTATGCCATATAAATGTGTGTGTGTGTTTTGCAAAAATTAAGATGTAAAGGAACTTGGAAAACTATGTTCTGTGAGAAATGGTTATAGAAACACTGAATATAATCAGTTTAGAGGAAAAAAATAAAGGAGAAATAGGGTCTTTTAAAGTTATTATTAGACAATTAGAAAAAGGAATTTATTTCAATGTTACTGAAGAAAATAGAAATCAGAAAGAGTTCAATTTCAGCTCAACAACAACAAAGCCTTAAAATCAAATACAGACTTTGATTGTAGGAATCTACTCCTCATGGTGGGAGAGGAAAAGCATTTAATTAAAGGGGATGGACATTTTTTTCAGGGGTTCCTTAAAAAGTCAAGTCAACAAGAATTTATTAAGCACTTACTATGTATCAGGCATTTTGCCAAGGACTAGGGATACCAAGAAAGACAAATTATAGTCTTTTCCCACAAAGGGATCTAATGGGGAAGATAACATGCATGATATCTACAGCATAAACTAGATATAATCAATTGAGAAAAAGCATTAAGGTGAACTGGGGAAAGTTTTTTTTTTTTTTTTTTTTTTTTTAGGAGGCAGGACTTTAGCTGAATATTGAAAAAAGGAGAGCATTTTAAGCAAGCAGGAAAGAAGGAATACAGTGCCTAATGAAAGAGAAATTGGATTAGACAATTATTACAATTAGACAATTGAAATTCTGCATCTGATCTATACCTGATTTAGACCACGTGAGAGGTAGTTCCTTCAAATATAGAAGCAAAAAGACTGCCTCGATCTTTAAAGTTGTATTTTCTTCTTTCCCAAATTGTCACTTGTAGATATTCCTAATTATTGACATGGAAGTAAAATTTTCTCCCAGTGACTTAAGAATATCGAATCATAAATATTACACATGCTTATAACGTGATTATTATTCTAAATCTTGACTAATATCACCAAGAAAATATATCTTTTAAAGAAGTAATTAAATTTGTATTATCAGGAATATGGCCCTAGACATGAAATTTTGAAGAATACAGAATTTTAATACATATATTTACTTTTCTGGAGCTAGAAATCATTAACATTGTTTTGTCTTAATTCAGACATTTTCATCATGAGTTCCAAAATTGAATCGAGAGTCATTTTTTGTTATTTTCCACCTGGCCTGTTTTATTCTGTTTACTCTATAGTCCAAAATGCTGGAATTCTATTCAAATGATAAAACTAAATAATAATGAAGATTTCTAATAGCACTGGAAAATTACAAAGGCATAGATCAACCATTCAGAGGACAAATAGTAGGTAAGTTATTATTACAAAGAAAAAGACCTTATTAAGGGAAGAACAATTGGCAAGAAAGTGAGGGAAGAGAAAAGCTCTGGCTGTATAGAAAGAGGTCTTATTAAAAGGGAATGAGGAAGAACAAATACTCATGGCTACGGGAATATAGGCTTTATGGGCAAAGAGAAATGCTAAAAAATCTAATTGCATAAAACAATCAGAAGATCAGTCATTTAATCAGTCAATAAGGATTTGTTAAACAATTATAATTATCCAGGTATGGTACTAAATGCTGGCCATGAAAAATGAGGTGAAAGACACTCTGCCCTCAAAAGCTCCCAATCTAATGAGGGAAACAACAAGCAAATAAATGTGTACAAACATGCTAAATGCAAGATAAAAAGGAAATAATTAAAAGAAGGAAGGCACTAGAGTTAAGAGGGAGAAAGGCTTCCTCTAGAAGATGAGATTTTAGTTGGTACAAGGAAGCCAACAAATATAAAAGAGTAAGAGCATTCCAGGTGTTGAGATTATTTTTGTTTGTCCTTCATTATCAAAGACCATGTCTTTAGGAGGAGATGCTATGACATGCAAGTGTATTGGATTTAAGTTAGAGAGGGTGTGTAAGGTCACCTGCCCCACTTTCTCCTCCAGAGCCCTCTGGGTCCAGTGTAAGATATAGATGAGGAACACTGGAATTGGTCTTCAGGTGTGAAGGATAACCATAGAAAATGCAGAGTTGAAAGGATATCATGTAAAGGAAATAGCAAGGAGGCCAGTAACTCTGGATTGAAGAATATTTGACAGAAAGTAAGAAGTAAGAAGCCTGGAAGTAGGGGAGAGTGCTTTATAAAAGGCTTTGAATACCTAATAGAGGATTTTGTATTTGGTGGAGGAGGGAGATAGGGAGCTTCTAGAATTTATTGGATAGGAAGTGACATGGTCAGATATGTATTTTGGTGGCTAACTGAAGAAGATGAATTAGAATGGGGAAAGACCTGAGGCATGCAATGCTATCAACAATCCAGGAATGTGATGATGAAGGCCTTCCTAAGAGAGGGGCAGTATTGGAGGTAGGGAAAGGGGCTCTATTCAAATGATACAAAGGTAAAATCAACCGGCTTTGGTAACAGATTGGATTTAGGGTTGAGAAATAACCAGGATGGAAAATGACACCTAGTTTGTGAGATTGAGGAACTGGTGAGATGATAGGGCCTTGATAGTAAAAGGGAAATTTCAAGGAGAAGAATTTTGGGAAAAGATAATAAATTCAGCTTTGGACATAATATTCAAGATATCTGAAAGGCTGTTGGAGATTTAAGATTGGAAGTCAAGAAAATTTGGGACAGGATTGGTAGACTTGAGAATTGCTAGCATAGACATAGTGATTAATCCCATGAAAGTTAATGAGATTTCCAAGTAAAATAGGATAAAGGGGTTTAAAAGAAAAAAGGGCTCAGGACAGAACTCTGAGGGACACCTATGACAAAAGGGCAGGATCTGGATAAGGAACCAATAAAAGAAATGAAAATAGAGCAGTCAGTCAGAATGAAGTAGTAGTGTCCCAAAACTTTACCAGAGGAGAGTATCAGGAGAGGGTGATTAGCAGCATAAAAGACTACAGAGAGGTTAAGGAAAATGAGGGTTGAGAAAAAAGTACATTGGATTTAGCAAGTAAGAGATAATTGGTAACTTTGGAGAGATCAATTTTGGTGGAATGATAAAGTCCAAAGCCAGATTGTGAGAAGTTAAGAAGAGTATGAGAAGAAAGAAAGTGAAGGAGTCCATTATAGATGGTCCTGCCAAGAATTTAGCTACAAATGACAGAAAAGATATAGGATGATCATTAGAAGGGTTGGAAATGAGGAGTTTTTGAGGGTGGAGGAGTCATGGACATTTTTTTAAAATAACTTTTTATTGATAGAACCCATGCCAGGGTAATTTTTTACAGCATTATCCCTTGCACTCACTTCTGTTCCAATTTTTCCCCTCCCTCCCTCCACCCCCTCTCCCAGATGGCAAGCAGTCCTTTACATGTTGAATAGATTACAGTATATCCTAGATACAATGTATGTGTGCAGAACCGAACAGTTTTCTTGTTGCATAGGGAGAATTGGATTCAGAAGGTATAAATAATCCGGGAAGAAAAACAAATGCAAGCAGTTTATATTCATTTCCCAGTGTTCTTTCTTTGGGTGTAGCTGATTCTGTCCATCCTTGATCAATTGAAACTGAATTAGCTCTCTTTATCGAAGAGAAGTCATGGACATTCTTGTAGGAAGGAACCAATAGACAGAGAGACACATTAAACTTAATCAAAGTGGAGATGGTAGGGGAACAATGTGTTGGAGGAGATGGGGTGTAATAGGTTCATTTGTGCAGGTAAAGGGATTAGCTCCTCAGTAAGAAGTAGGGCCACTTTTTCATGTGAAATAGAGATGAAAGGAGGAGACAGGTGCAGAAAGCATCTTATTGATATGAAATGAGGAAGAGAAGAGGGAGTTCCCAAAGAAGTCATTGAAGGAGGATAAAGCATACTTTGAGAAAAGAGTGGAACAAAATAAAAGAGAAAATGAAAAGAATTTATATTTATAAGGTAGTTATGAAATTTAATTTTCAAATTTCCATTTGCTTGCTAGAGAATTATAAACATATAAAAATATTTAATGTGTAAGTGCCATTTATACTTATGGGAATCTGTAAAAGTTACATACAATTTAAAAACGAAACATGTCTCTAATGTTGTAAGTGAAAGATAGATGTACTTATCTACCATCTGACCTTTGGGATTAAGTTACATACGGTATGGAAAGTTTACTTCCTGATTTCAGAAAGGAGAACCATATAAAAACACATGCATATACACCATATCAATAGGAACAATTAACTTCCTCTTCTGAATTCTCCTTGAAAAATATATTAACTTCTCCTGAGATTTGGAATCAATTTACAATTCATTATAATACCTATATGGAGAATGGAGTTCAATAAGGAGACACAGATTTCACTGAAAGAATAAAAGAATATGGACCATGTAAGATTAATTTAGCCACTTTTTATTTTGGCCCTAGGAATAAACTTCAGGCAATAATGTAGCTTATACCTGCATATGTATACATACAAATACATACACATATATGTAGGTATGTGCATGTTATATATTGCTGTATCTAGTGGTTAGTTCCTACATGCTGACTGGTCACAAAAAGAATGTACTCTAGAGCTTACTAGAGTAAACTGATCCATGATCACCACCTAAGGATGGAATTTTAGGTTTTACAGAATTTTAATATATGTTCTCCTTTAGCAGCTAGAAATCATTAGAGTGACTATTTCCTGTTTCACCTCAACTGAATGTTTGAATTATGTTTTAATTACTTGTGTATGCATATATGTATGTGTATATTATATAAGCATATATATAATATACATATATATCTTTAGTAAATTTTTATTCTTCTCACTCTATTATTCTTTTACCTAGTTTCCTTTTTCCCTTTAAACAAATGTCTTGAGAATGAAAAGAATAGTACTTCATTTAAAAATTTAATTATAACAGGACTAGGTGAGAAAAGGACAAAGTCCTCACCTAGTTCTGAGAAGAGGACAAAGTCAATTGAAGGATAAATTTCATGAAGTTAAATTAATTGAAGAAAATGCTTTTAAAAATTGAGGAAAGAACCAAACTTCAAAACTTTAAACTATGATTTTATTGCTATCAAATATATCTGATAATAAAATAAAATACATTATAAACAATAAGATGTGAAAGGTGGTACAGTAAAAAGAGTACTGACTTAGAATTAGAGGATTTAAGCTCTAATCCTATCTTGGTCTAAGTTTACTCATCTGTAAAATGAAAATTTGACTAGATGATTGCTAAGAGCTCTTCTGAGTCTAAATCTAAAGATTCCTAAAAGGGCCAATAAGGCAGACATAGTTGAGAAAAAAGAAGTGAAGCAGAGAGACCAGTTAGAAAGCTGTTGCAAAATATGAAAAGGGCCTGAATTATGGTAATGGCTAGAAAGAATAGAGAGAAGGGGCTGGAGTCAAGAGCTGTTGTGGAGGTAAAACCTATAAAACTTGGCAACTGAGTGGATGTGTACAGTGAGAAATTGAGGATGATCTCAAGAAGGTAACCTTGGGTCATCACCTCTCTGGACATAAAAACATTCTTTTTTTTAATAGCTTTTTATTTTCAAAATATATGCAAAGATAGTTTTCAACATTTATCCTTGTTCCAGTTTTTTTGCCCTTTCTTCTCCCCACCCCTTCCCCTAGACAGCAAGTAATCCAATATATATAAAACACATGTAATTCTTTTATACATATTTCCACATTTATCATGTTACACAAGAAAAATCAGTGCAAAAAGGGAAAAAAAATGAGAAAGAAAACAAAAAGCAAGCAAATAACAAAAAGGTGAAAATAATATGTTGTGATCCACATTCAGCCCTACAGTCCTCTCCTGGATGCAAATGGCTCTTTCCATCACATGTCTATAGAATTGGCCTGAATCATCTCATTGTTGAAAAGACCCACGTCCATCAGAGTTGATCATCACATAATTTTGTTGTTGCTCATAGAAACATTCTTCAGAGAAGGAGGTTTTGGGGGAGAGATAATTGTGTTTTAAACATGCTAAATTTGAGATGCTAATAAAATATTCAAGACTGGCTAGGATTCATCTTCATAAAGATGATAATTAAGCCAATGAAGTTATCAAAAGAAAGTACATAAAAAAGAAGAGAAAAAGATCCCAGTGCACATCTGTAGGCATATCTCTAAGCAGAGAATTTGATATGAATGATGATGCAGAAAACGAGACTGAAAAGGAATCCTATGTACTGAAGGATGAAGCTCAAATAATTATAATGCATGATAAATACATAACAATGTTTAAAATGAAGTGCTTTATGAAATTGAAGAATAAATTGTTACTGACAGATTGGATTAGGAAAGGCTTCCTGCAGTGAGTGAGTTTTGAGCTAGACTTTAAAGTATATGTAAAAATTTAGGATTCCAGGAATAAGAAATAACATGGATGGGGACTCGGAAGTGGGGAGAGAGGAGTAATATAAGACTGAAAAGGTAGTATGTTTTCAGACTTTGAACTATACTCAGTATCACTGATGACCATTGAATTGAAGAATGACAAGGTTAATTTTTTTTCTTAGTTTGTTATCAGTATGAAGGCTATTAGAGAGTAGAAGGGAGAAAACATATCAAGAGGTTATTATAGAAGCCCAGGCAGCTTTTCCTGAGGAACAGTATTATGATGGTGACAGTAGGAATTAACAAGGAACAAATACAGGAGATATGGTGAGGTAGAATTTATTGGACATTGATATAAGAATTTGAGAAAAAGAGAAGAGTAAAAGATAGTACCAAAATTTCAAATAAGGAAGTGTTAGTGAATGGTGGCACCACTGACATAGTAAAATTAGAAGGAGGAACAGATTTAGGTAGCAACATCATAAAATCAGTTTTGTAAATGTTGTGTTTTGAGATATAAGTGAAACATTCATATGGTTGTCTTATGGGTAGTTGGAGATGAAGATCCAGAGTTGAGAAAAGTATTTAAGGCTAAAGATGTAGACTCAAGAGTCCTCTGCATAGAAGAGATTATTGAAACCATGCTGTAAATGCTATTATCATGGTGAATTAATGAGACAAGAGTAGAGAACCTTGCAGAATTATTTTTTTGAAATCAAGAGAAAATTGGAAGCCCAGAAAAAGAAACAGAAGAGGAATGATTGGAGAAATAGGAGTAGAATCAGGAGAACATTGCATCTCTGATGTCAAAGGAAAAGATGGTATCCCAAAGAGAAAGGGTAGTCAATACTATTCTTCTGGAGAAATTAAGAAGGATGAGGACTGGAAAAAACCATTGGCTTCAGGAATTTGAGAGATCTCAAAAGTAGATGAGCTTTAAGAGAACAGTTTCAAAAGAGTGGTAGAGGTAGAAGCTAGAGTAGAGAAAAGGAGTAAGTAGTGACTAAGTGTAAGCATGAAATTTTTCCAAGAACTGTGACACTTGAAGGAAGTAAAAATATGTTAATATGTGTCAGGGAGTGACGCCATGTTTTAGAGAGTAGAAACTATGTGATTATTTTTGTGGCATGGTATAGGTGTGGGTATTATATAAGTTTTTTCGTGATGAGGATGAAGGAAATTTAATTCTGAAAATCAGTCATCCTGAAAAGAAAGGCAAACAGCCAAAACATTCCCTAGGAAACTCGCTATTGAAAGTCAAAGAATAAATCTTTGTTTATTTAAGTCCTTGAAACTGGATACTCTTAATTTGTCAGATCAAAATCCTTCTGTAGTTTTCACAGTCATAATAATCAGAGAACATTTATTTACTGCTTTCATACAACATAGCATTGTGGTTAGCCTATAAAGCACTAGTTCCACTTTCTTAGTAACTGACCTCTAGAAACGTATAGGACAAAATAGCAACTGGCTTTCTATACCACTAAGCCTCAAATATTAATGAACTACTAGCACTCTCTCATATCCTTCAGTTTTGTTTCAGAATACATTCTAACACAGTTCCATCACTGTTGGAACACACGGGAGCCACCTGACAGTGGCTGCTGGAGATCCAACCCAGACCTGCAGAATGGTCTCCTTGGGTGAGAGGATGATACAAGGAGACTGAGAGGCAGTTGCTGTTCTCTGACCTCTCTGACTGAGAAGCCATTGTGTTTGTCTGACCTCTCTCTTCTTCCCTCTGCCTCCAATTTATCTCATTCCCAGTCCACAATACTTGTGTCAGCAAAAGCTATCCTGCAACTCCTTCAGATATTATGATCCACAGCTGTGGAGGCTCTCGGAGAATTGATCTGTCCCATAACACATCACATTTTGTCCAAGTGCTGCTTATTCTGAATAAGAAGCCACCATTTTTCTCTTGGTCTGATGTATTTCTCCTTCCTATAAATCTACCTCATACTATCTGATATTATCTTGCATTTAAAATACTAACACTCCATATAACCCAATAAAGGCAAATATCATTGAGTGTCTGTTTAATTTGTTCAAAAAATGAGGAGAATATGTGTGACAATCACCATGATTTCTGATTTTATAGTACCTAACTAGAAATCTTTTTTAAATTGAAATTCTCCATTAAGTACATATGGGATTATTTGATATAATATGATAAAAAAAAAAAAGGGATTATGAGGCATGTGACGCCAAGATGATGGATTATAGGCAGCTACCCAACTGAAACCTCTTAACATTTCCCACCAAATTGCTTTTAAAATAATTCTTCAAATGAAATTTTGGAGTGTCAGGGCCAACAAAAAGTTAGGGTGAGGCATTTTTTCAGCCTAAGAAAACTTTAGGAGGCCCATAAAAGAGATCTGTCATTCCAGTGTGGAGATCTGTCCAAATTGTACATATGTAGTGGCAGCAGCCACAGTAATAACTGTGAGAGCTTTTAACCCAGAAATATTAAGGAGGTCAAACAACTGGTCAGAAAGAGATTAAAGGAGACCTAGTGTTGGCTTTGGATACAGCTGGCACCAATTGGCAATCTATTCCCCCAATCGCAGCTGTGGGTCAGAGAGTTCAGGCAAAGAGGAGTACTTATGGTCATTTTCAGTCTACCTGTTATGGTAGTTTCAGAAAAACAATGCAAAACCTATATGAATTCATGCGAAGTAAAGTGAGAAGAATCAGGAGATCATTCATTGTGCACCAATGAATGTTGTAAAAATCCTTGTGAAAGATGTGGCTACTCTGATCAATACAATGATCCAAGACAGTTCCAAAGGATGTGTGAGGGAAAAAAATGCTACCCACCTCTAGAGAGAGAACTGATGAATTCTTAGCACAAATTGAAGTATAATTTTCTCCATTATTTTGCAATATAGCTAATGTAGAAATATATTTTGCATGTTTTCACATATATAATTGATAATATATTGTTTGTCTACTTAGTGGGTGGGAAAGAAATGTGAGAAAGAGAATTTGCAATTCAAAATTTAAAAAGAAAAAATATCAAAAATAAATAATAAAAATTATGGCCCTCATTGATTGCTATGAAAAGGGAGTTAACTTCCTTTACTTCTGTACTATGAACTGTTTTTACCATATTTGGTATGGCCATTTAGTTTTATATTTTAATTTATGGTTTTTATCTTTTGATAGCCTTGTTTTTCTGACTACAAAACATTTCCTATTACCTACTGAATGCTATTTTGAATCTATTTGTCAAATTAAAAGTTGATTTTGCAGCTCTTGTGTGTATTTTTGAAGATTTGTCTTTAGTATGGCATTTGCTTATACTCTATGCATGTAGGCCCTATAAAAATAGGGGTTGATATTATATTTGGAAATTCTGTTTTCTGGCATGTATTATTAAATAATTGCATTAATACTAAATCTCATTCTTGAAAGTCATGTAAAATTGTGTGATTCAGATAGTTTGTAATGAAAAATTCAAATAGGTACAGCTGATGAATTATTAACTATTCAATATTAAGCTGACATAATTAAACAAATAATATGTTGAGGTAGAATTTACTTAATGTTTGTTCTTATGATTCAAGTTTATCTATTCTTCTGATTATAGGAGCTTTTCATTAACCCTAAGTACATTGCCAACTCTTTTATAATTTGTATGACTCTTGTAGCTATTTTACTGGCATAGTATATGATTTTTGATCTGATTAGCTATTTATAGTACATAGTATTAAAATGTAAAGATGCATTTAATTGAAACTTGTCAGAAAATATGTTATGAAAATTTCAGTGCCAGACATGGAATATGTTCATTAAATTAGGGCCAATTCCCATTAGTAATGGGAATTGAGGCTTTCTCAGAACAATTTAAAAATTAGGAGAAAATGATCAATTTTTCTGCCCATTCTTAATCCTTCATTTGGTAGCAAATGCCTCTCTAAATAAGTGAAAATAAGCATCTACATCAGTAAATGAAAAAGAAACTCATGCACAAGAATTAGGTATCCAAAGAATATATTTTAAAGCAAAAAATTTTAACTGTTATGTGTTAGAGAGAGAGAGAGAGAGAGAGAGAGAGAGAGAGAGAGAGAGAGAGAGAGAGAATGCATGTATGTGTGTGTGTTGAATACATTTGGCAGTCTGGTAAACTTTAAATACCCTTTCTCAGAATAAAGTTTCAAATGCATAAGATAAAGGCCAGGATTAGCAAGAAGATCATTTACAATAATATATTGAAATATTGTTACCAAAATATAGGGGAGGGGATTTAAAGACCTCAGCTTAAAATTTCCTGTATTGAAAAATATTCTTTACATGGAATTAGAGGCATAAGTGATATATACTCTGAGCCCCTACATCTTTATCTAGATTGAGATAAATATGTAGCAATTCTTCAGGCTGGGTGATGTGAGCTTACAGCTATAGGACTTGGAATGAGGAAGATCTGAGTTCTAGTATTGTCTTGGAGACTTAATAGTTAGATGATACTGATCAAGTCATTTAACTTCAGTCTTAGTTTCCTTATCTGTAAAATGGGAAAGATAAATATTTATCTGAAAGCATGGTGACTACAGAGGATAATTGTGAGGATCAAATGAGATAATATATGTAAACTACTTTGCAAACCTTAAGCCAATAAATAAATGTTCAATATTTAGAGTTATTTAAAGTCAGTAAGATCTGAGTTCAAATTCTCCCTCAGACACTTATCCAGCTGTGATCTTGAACAAATCATGAGACCTTCACTTGGCCTCATTTGTAATGGAGATAATAATAGTACTTGCCTCCCAGGTTAACTGTAAGGACCAAATGAAATGACATACAAAAAGCTCTTTGCAAAATTTTAAGAACTAAAAAGGAAAAAAAAATCACTACACACTAGAAATTATTGTTGTTACTTTCCCCCAAATATGGTCTTAGCTTAAAATGCTGCTTGAAAAAATTTGACTATAATAGCAACAATAGCACATGCACACTGATTTAATTTTTGTGGGGTTTTTGTCTTTATTTATTGAGGAACTGTGAAGTAGAAGAATTCAGTGGTTCATGTAGGCTCTTATAGAATGGCTGTAAAGGTTCCTTGCAGTTCTAGAAACCTATGATTCCATAGAATAGTTATTCATTGATAGTTACTTATTTTCTGACTGCCTGATTTGCATGCTACCAATAGGTATATTTAAAAATACTTGTTGAATTGATTATTTGTGCTGGGATCAGGAAATTAAAAGATTGTTGATAAAAACAAAACAAATCAAATCTGCCTTCACAGAGCTTATAGTTTATTCAATTCAAAAAGATGTGATGTACACAAATATAATATAGGTTATGATAGGGGAAATTGATAAATCCAGAAAAAGTACTTTATGAGGATTTGTCAAGATATAACACTTTTAATGGGGGTTTGAAGAAAGAAGATCAGGGGAAAAAATGACTCCTGAGCTGATCCTTGAAAAAGAAACCATACTATAAATAGTATATGTGTCTGTAGTATAAGACCTTTAAAAATGAGAACTACCACCAAGATTTGAGATACTTCTTTGTGCTCCATTCATGATTTGTTTATTAACTTCAGTAAGGAGCTCTTTTTTTTTTTTAACAAGGAAATTTCATGACATAGACCAATAAGAAGCTCCTACTATGCCCCCCCCCCAAAAAAGGATCTATTCTAATTTTCTTCTTGTTGAAAGCAAGCTTAATTTGTATGATTTTTGTGGTTATTTTACTAGCATAACATAAAATTCTAATCTAATTAGCTATTTGTAGTTCATGGTATTAGAATATAGACAAGCATTTTATTGAAACTTATAAAAAAAGATATTATAAAAGCAAACTTAATTGATATGCTCAGAATCAGGAGAGCCGTGGTCAAATCTTTCCCCTATTCACTCATTAGGTATCTAATTCCTATATGCTATCCCTACTGTTCCAAACATATTTGAGCACATTGATTTAGGAGAATGAAGGAGGAGACTTGAGGAAGTTGCCCAAATTGACGAGTATATTTATCAGGGGAGGAAGTCCGTCTCTTGACAATGAAGAGAAAGCAGATTGGAACAGGTACCCTTTAATATTATAGGAGAGAAATTACACAACTGTGTTGTGGGCATGAAGAGGATTCAATTGAGGTTTAGTAGTCAGGGAGTACCAGCAGAAAAGGGAGATAGGATAAATGTAAAATATATAAATATTTGCTAGTTAATATGGATTATTGGGCTACTACTTTAAATGTCTCTCTCATTGGTTAGTTTTCATGAGCTCATTTTTTGAAAGTTCCTTTTTATTGAGAAAAACAAAACCAAAAATCCCCACTTGTTTCAGCAATCCACATTTCTCTTCCTCTGTTTAAAGTTGCCTAAGAGTTATGTAAATATTTAAAACAGGTCAGCAATCTAGTGAAATTTGTTGGAATTTTTAAAAGTATCTTTCAGTAATAGAAGGGGAGAGGATTGAGGGCATATATATGGATTAGATTTGGTAAAGAGAAGTACTACTTTAGAGGCTAGAGTAAAAGATTTAGACATGAAGAGAGGAGAATGACTGATGTTAAGAAGGTGGGAAATGAGAAGGGAATAAGAACTTTTGGGAATGCTCTATTTTTTTAAAGTATGAGTGACAGTGGTCCTCAGCTGGGAAGATAAGGTTGGGGTGTTGTGGAAGGCTTTAGGAAAGAAGAAGTTTGAAACAGAATTGTTTCATTGTTGAACTTTTAATTTCTCATTTTCCTTCTTCTCACTAACTTAGAGTCATTTATTTATGCTAGTATCATATTTCTAGGGAAAATTTTTAAAAATTCTGAACAACCAGGTAAAAATATGCAAATTCCTTTCTCTTGTTATTGTTTGGCTCTGTCTAGATTGTAGATGATAATTACACAAATTATCCACATGAAAATCTTTATCTGTTTGTTTCTTTTTATTCTAAGGCTAGACACATTTATCCTGGAATCACTGTGTATATAAATTCCATAATCTATACTTAAGGCAAAAACACAAAACAGATGGAGAATTAGGGACTCACCTAAACCAATGTGTTTTAACCCCTTGTGCTAGGTATGACATTTTGGGCTGGGTGAAAGAATGATGGCTCCTCTCATACTCCCCATTAGAGGGAAAGAGAGCTATTTGCCACAAATTGAATCAAAGGAAAAGAGCAAGCCAGAAGAAGTCTCTCTTTTAACAGATATTCTATTCCTCTCTGCTCTTTTGGGGTAGGGGAGAACCAAGGAATTACCTAAAAAATATGATTTCTATAGCATATTTCTTCTCTCTTTATTTTTTCTCTCTTCCTTCGATTACTATGTATGGGGTTTTTGGTATTGGTTTAGTTTGTTTTGATTATAGCTTCCCATTTTTCTATTCCTCCTCTTGTAACATTTAAAAGAAATCAACCTACACACCAAAGGACCAAGTTCTTTACTGGGAATGTCAGAGTACAGATTTAGGATTTGTTCTAACCAGACCTATCTCCATTCCATCACAGAATAAAAAAATATCATCTGATCTAGGGCTTAAATCACCTTATATACATAAGCATATTTGCTAGATTTATCATTTAGGAGGAAAAGCTGCTGTAGTCTATAAGATCACTGGACTTGATGTTGAGTAGATGTGGGTTCATAAAGTTGAATATATGAATATGCATGTCTGTAAGCGTATATGTGGGGGGAGGGAGAGAGAGAGAGAGAGACAGAGAGAGAGAGAGAGAGAGGGGGGGGTTGCTATTGGTGTGCGCAACATGAGGTATGAAGTATAATTTTTTTTCCTTTTTTTTTTAAAGATGAATCAACTAAGTTATGTGTGGAGTGGCCAGGATGAGATTCAAACCCAAAGCTCTCCAGACTATGTCCACTATTCCTTCTTATTTTTCGTTCATTTAAAAATGCAGATATTTATTGAAGTTTTTTTTTTATTATCACTGTAACTTCACAATGCCTTCTGCCAATCTCTTCAATTACAATATTGTTCTTGTAACAAATAGGTTCATAGTCAAGAAAAACACATTGCCATATTAGTCATATATGAATATGCCTTTTCTGCTCTCATCTAACAAATATGTTTACTGTTATCTAGCAAATGAAGAGAGACATTACAAATCTTCAACCTACAATTCACAGATGAAGAAATAGAAACATAGATGGGTTAAGTGGCTTGCTCAGTATCACAGAAGTAGTAATAAGTGGTAGAACCTAACTTCACATCTTTAAATAGTTTGACACTTTCTATTGAGAGATAGTAGACATACTTCATTATCAGTCCTTTGATGTAAATGACTAAATGCTTATTTATGAAGTCTTTCAGTATTATCTTCTTTTACATTATTATGGTCACTATGAAAATTGTCCAAATTCTGTTTACTGTGCTCTGCATCAGTTCATACAGTTCTTCCCAAGTTTCTCTGAATTTTTCATATTTGTAATTTCTTAATGCACAACTACATTTATGTGATATAATTTATAACTATCACTTCTCTGCTACCATGAAAGATAATGATAAAAAACTTAAATATAAACACCTTTTCCTTTTTCTTAGATCTTCTTGAGTTATATATTACTTGTATTACTGGGTCAAATGATATGTATGATTTACCTTTTAAAATTAGAATTTCAATTTTCTAGAATTGTTGGGTCAATTCAACCAACTCTACTAACAATGTATAGTGTATGTATCCTCCTACAACTTCACTATCATTAAATTATTCTCATCCTTTCCAGTCTGTTGAAAATGAAGTAAAATATCAAAGTTATTTTGTTTACATTTCTATTTATAATAGTAATTTTGATCATTTTCTTTTCACCACTCATCTATTGGAGAGTGATAATTGTTCATAATATTAGTATCAGTTTCCTATATTTCTTGAATATCAGACCCTTAACAAAGATATTTGCTCCAAATTGTTCTTCTTGATTAACTATTTATCGTCTAATCCTAGATGCATTGATTTTATTTGTGCAAAAGTGCTTCTATTTAATGTAATTCACATTGCCCATTTTATTTTTTATTAATAAGTTCTTTAAGAACTAAAAACTTAAGAACTGTCCACTCATACATAGTTTTGCTGGTCCCACCTTATAGTCACCTCTTTTTTTTTTTTTAAATGATGTGACATTTAGGTCATATATTCATTTGTAATTTATTGTGGAAAGTGTCATAAGACATTTGTCTAAACCTAATTTCAGATAACAGCATTTTTCAGTTTTCCCAAGTATTTTTGTTAAATTGGAAATCTTGACTCCCTATAATTGGTAACCTTAATTTTGTCAAATACTAAATGACTCAGTTCTATAAGATCTTGCTTTTCCAGTCTGTTCCACTGATCAACTTTTGTAGCTTTTATCCAGTACCAAATAATTTTATTAGTTACTGCTCTATCATCTAATTGAGATATGGTAATACTAAACTGCATTCATTTCCCCCTATCAATTTTATTAAAATTCTTGACCTTTTATTTCCTCCCAGATGTAGTTTGTTGTGATATTATCTAAGTATCTCAAGTAAAGCTCTTAGTAGTTCAATATGGCACTAAATCTCTAAGGTAATTTATTTATTTGTTATTATTGTCCACTCATAAACAATGAATTTCTTTCCAATTTCTTGTATTCCTTTATGTATATAAAGTCTTTCAGGGTTTTGAGTGTATCTTTGTGGGACAATTCCTGATAGCTAATATATTTTGTGATTTTGCATGGAACTATTTTCCTATTTCTTATTAGATTTGGCTAATAATATATCTAAAGATTGATCTTATGCATCTATTACATATCTTGCTATCTTATGAAAATTATTATTTTTTTCATTGAATATTTAAGATTTTCAATAAACTATGGTATCATCCAGTAAAAAATATTTTGAAGTTATCTTTACCAATGTTCATTCCTTCAGCTTACTTTTTATACTAGCTATCATTTCTAAAACAGAAATAATAGTACCCCTACTTCTTCATTATAATTAATGCTAGCTCTTGATTTTTAAATAGTATTTTGAAAATGTGTTGCATTTTATTAGAACTTTTTTCTATTTGTTCATATAAATATGTAATTTTTATTGTTTTTGTTATCAATATGGTTTATGTTTAGCTTCTTTGATGTTGAACTAACCCTCTGTTTCTGGTATACACCTAACCTAATCATAATAAATAATATATTTTATATATTTCCAGTGGTCTCTCCTATACACTGCACTAGTAAAATGATTGAACAGCATTCAAAAATGAGTAAGATAATGAATGTCAATAACAAATTCTTATTTCCTCTGGTAGTAAAAGAAGTCTGACCAAATCACATTCTTGAAGTGAATGAGATACTTAAGATCAAATATTAAGATCAAATCTAGATTCATCCAGAACTTGAAAGGACCTTATGAGATGCATAGTTCAACCCTTCCATTTTGCAAATGAGGAAAATGAAGCTAAAGTAAATTAAGCAAACCCAAAATTACACTCATAAACACCAGAGGAAGTATTTGAAGCCAGTTCCTCTGAATCCAGGGGTTTGTTCCATGGTATCATGATGCCTTCTCAAGAAAAAAAGATAGCAATATATGTCAGAAAATGATTAAAGCATTCAAAACTAACTTGAGAATTAAATATCCTAATGATTAATAATATCTTTGGATTCTAAGCATAGCATTCTAAATTTTCCACCTTTACATTAAATGTAAAATTCCCAAAATAAAACTATGAATCAATCACTATCTGATTTAGCTTTCATTCTCATACCTGCTATCCATATAGCCCCAGGTAACTTGCTTTCCATTGTCCCAGACTCTACCTCTTATCCCTGAAAATCTGCACTGGTAGTGAAAATAGTGATATTGTCTATCCCTGTGGACTTGATGGTTAGAGAATGATTGGCTACTTTTAGCTATTGGAGACAGGACTGATTTTGCAGGTAATTTTTCTTTGTATGGCATGCTCATTGAAAAAGTTTACTGAGTACTAGCCCCACATGTTTTTCTGGAAGTTATGGGGAAACTATCATTTCCTAAGAATCTTCTGCAACATATCTAACATATAAAGGACTGCTTGCCATCTAGGGGAGGGGGTGAAGGGAGGGAGGGGAAAAAAATCGGAACAGAAACGAGTGCAAGGGATAATGTTGTAAAAAAATTACCCTGGCATGGATTCTGTCAATATAAAGTAATTATTAAATAAAAATTAAAAAAAAAAAAGAATCTTCTGCAAGTTCTTATGAGTTCTAATTTGCATGTTGTCTGGAAGTTAGAAATTAATGATGCAGAGGTTTATATTCCATTAGACAGAAATAAGTGGATAACAGGAAAATAAATGTATGCTATCATGGACACCTTTTTTTTTTTTTTCTATTTGGGTAAGTAAAAGCAAAACCTGAATTATGCAAACTGCTAATGGAAGGAAATTTAAAAAGCCAGAATGGCATTCCACAGAAATAATTTCATTGCAGGAACTCTTAAAGTTCCTTAACTTAAGTTAAGTCTATTAATGAATTTCAAGATCATTTTAATTTAGGAATATCATCATTCAAATCTGATTTTCCCATACTTCTCTTTGGCCTAATTTGATCAATTTCTTATATTGCTTTTTTTTTTTTAATATAGGAACAGAATATCAAACTTACTCTGTGCTTGTTGAGTGATTAACCATGTTACACCAATAAGGCCATACCTCTTTTTTTTTAATATTTAAGTTCATTTTTATTTCACAAGTAATCTAGATATTTAACAATCTTTCCCAAATCAAAAATCTTCTACAATCTTTTTTACCTATATATACACTACATATAAAATCACATATCTTTAAATAAACCTGAATTTTCATGTGCATGGAAACAGTGAATTAATGTATACACATCAGCAAATATTTCTGAGTCAAAATAAAAAAAAACTTTTTAAAAAGATACAACCTTACATTTGTCATATATATTATGAAAACATATTTTCAATAAATTGGAAATTTAAAGGATTTGCTCAGGCAAATATTACATCAATTAGATTGAAAAAGGACATTTCTAATATCCCCAATACAAATCCTCAATCTAGTAACCAACTCATGTCATACCTCTCTTTCCAAAAGGGGAAAGTTCTGAGCTTCCAGTGGGCACAAGATGGATGGTTATCATTCCTAGGAAGGCTCAGTTTTTGAGTTTTAGGAAGTTGTGGTAAGAGAGTAGTTTTGTTTTCAGTAATCTCTCATTTAGTAATTGAGATAAAGGGCAATTCTTAGGTTAAAAAGAGAGATTTTCATTTCTTTTCTCATTAGAAGTAAGAGATGAAGACTCAGGGTTTAAATTAGTAAGACTCTTGAAAGTTCAGAGTTGGGAATTTGTTTTTTAAGTGTTTTAAATCTAGGAATATGGAGAATAGTATTGGACATGTGCTCAAGGCTCACTCGAGTACTTGATTAGGAAAGAAACACTCAGTTCTTTGTTTTTCTAAATATTGAATAATTGAAACACATTGAATAATAAAATGAATAATTTAAAGACTTAAGTAGGTGACATGGTGAAGTGATCTCTTCATAGGCTCAATTATTGTTCCCATACCAATCACTTTCAGATCTACTTTTCCATCCCTAACCTTTTTGCTGATCTCCAGTCTCATCTCTTCAACTATTTGACATCTCAAATAGGATGTCTTGTAGACATTTCAAATTAAACAAGTCTAAAACTGAACTTATTAACTTCTTCCCAAATCCCCTGGTCTTCCAGATTTCCCTATTCCTGTCAAAAGTAGAATTGCAGCCTAAGTATCATCTTTAACTCCTCGCTTTTAAGTCCCTTATCCAATCTGTAGCCAAGTTCTGTCTATTTCATCTTTAGAGCATTTCTCCCTTTGTTCCCTACTCTCCTCTGACACTGGTGCTTCACTTTAGACATAAACTATTTTGTAACAGTCTGCTTATTGGTTTACCTGATACAAATTTCTGCCATTCCATTTTCCACTCAGCTGTCAGTGATGTTCCTAAAGCATAAGTCTCAATGGATCACCCTCCCTAGTAAATAAACTTTAATGGGTTCCTATCTCCTCCAAGATAAAATGTATAAAATCTGGCTTTCAAAAACCCTTCACAATCTGTACTACCACCACTCCATTCTAGTCTTCTTACACCTTACACCACTCCTCACGTCCTCTGCTCTAGTGACACTGGTCTCCTCGCTGTTCCTCAAAACAAACAGTTTATTTCCAGAGCTCCCAGATAAAATCCTACATTCTGAAGAAAATCTTTTGGATCCCCCTTGCTAATTTGTGCCTTCTCTTTGTTGATTATTTCTGATATGTTCTCTATATAACTTGTTTGTACATAGTTGTTAGCATTTTGTCTTGTCCATTAGACTTGAGCTCCTTAAGAACAGATTTGGTGTTTGTTATTGTTGTTGAACTTTCTTTGTATCCCCAATGCTTAGTACAGTGTCTTATAATAGATGATGAATAGTTGTTGAGGATCCCAAGATATATTTTCTATAAAATTTCCAGAGATATCATAATCATTCCCTTTCTCTTCACATTAAACAAATAAACATTTAGAACAAGTAATCCTTATTTATGTGTATGTGTATATGTGTGCCAGCCAACTAATGGAAGAAGAATTAAACAAAAAGCCTATTTTTACTTCTTTGTGCTAAAACCTTCTGGTAGGCTTTTAACAGTGACTTTTAATAGTATGATGATACCTTAATGAAAATTAATAAATCCTAATATCTGGTAAAGAGGAAGATTATGATTTTTTTTAAGAAATGGTTTCTGGATGCCATTTGCATCAGAGAAAGAACTATGGAGACTGAATATGGATTGAAGCATAATATCTTGAAGCATAGTATCTTCATCTTTTTTTTTTTTCCTTTCTTGCGGTTTTTTTCCCTTTTGGTCTGATTTTTCTTGTACAACATGACAATATGGAAATATGTTTAAATGAATTGTACATATTTAACCCATATCATATTGCTTGCTGTCTTGGGGAGGGAGGAAATAAGGGAGAGTAGAAAAAATTGGAACCCAAAGTCTTACAAAAATGAAATGTTGGAAAAAAACTATCTTTTCATGTATTTGGAAAAATAAAATAAAATTTTGGACAAAAATTCAATGTAGATCCAAGAAGAGAGACAGTGTTGTATACTGGAAAGAGTGGTGATCGAAAAAAAATTGGTAGACCTGAGTTCTAATCCTAATTCTGCTTAAGTCTTATTGACTTCTTACAAATTACTTTATCAGTCTGAACCTCAATTTTTTCATCTATAAAATGAGATAATTAGACTAAATGATCTCTAAAAGTAATGAGTATGTGAATTTCATGTATATTAGTCATTCTTCAAAATTAGTAACATCTATATCTCTTTATTTTTACCATTATGAAAAAATTAAAATATTATTTTCAAAATAACCTTTTTAATTGTGACAGAACCAGGAATCTGTTATTTAATAACTAAGGGAGTCCTTGTATCAGAACACTTTTCATCAATAATAATAGGTTATTTTTCTATAGTACCTTAAAATTTACAAAGCACTTTTCAAATATCATCTAATTTTAGCCTCACAACAACCCTCAGAGGTAGGTATTATTATTATTACCATTTTGCAGATGAGAAAATTGGCAAACACAGGTTAAGGGACTTGCTCAATGGCACATATTTAATAGGTATCTGAACTAGGATTGAATACAGGACTTATTAGCTCACAAAACATTATTGTGTATTAGTATTGTTCCTAGTAAAGCTAAAATTATTATTAAATCAAATTACTTTTTAAATTTTGTTATGTACTTCTTAATGCCTGGAATTTGCTTTTCTGCTTATTTGATAATCCCTACAGAAGTAGCAATTACATTTTTACTAATGTTATTGATAGTATCTATATACAACTTTATTGACCAGCTATGATAGAAATGGAGAATTGTGAATTGATAATATCATTAATTGCATGTGTGATGATTAAATGAAAAATCAGTTCTAGTATGGCTAAAAAGTTAATTTTTTTTTCCAACAGGAAATATGGGATGTATAAAATCAAAAAGAAAAGACAATCCACCTCACGATGGAATAGATTTGAAGACCCAACCAGTACGTAATACTGACCGAACTATTTATGTGAGAGATCCAACGTCCAATAAACAGCAAAGGCCAGTAAGTAGATAGTCTCAGGGGAGAATTCCAAGAACAAGATCCAAGCATGACTGGAATAATTAAAATTCAATTGAGAACATATGAATGTAGATGTCATCTTGATTGATTGGTTCTCAAGTGATTTGTTTTGTAATTTAACCTTTCTAAAGGCATGCACAAAGGCAGATATATAGATATCTGGCCATTTATTATGTAGTGACAATTCCATTCTTTTTTGTACATTGAGGAAAAAAAATTTTATATTACTGATGGTAAAAAAAAAAAAAAAAAAAACCACACCCCAAAACCAAACCAAATACTTCAAACTCAAGAAAATGAACCTGTTATTCTGTAAAGGCAAAAAAATTTGTATTAGAATATATAGTGAGATTAGTACAATACCTCTAAATGCAAAGTGTATCTAAAATGCAAAATACATCTAAACTCTTCTTTCCTTCCTAGATTTCCCTTGTATTCTCCCCTCCTGTTCAAGCTTATTAAGGAAAAGAATTTAATTTTTAGTATAGGGCAGAACACTGTAGATCCTTTTTTTAAAATTTTAATTAAAAAAATTAAATATATTTATTCTTTGTTACTGGAAGCCCTAGCCAAGCTTTTATAACAATGAAATCAGTGGTGTTTCATTTTCATTCTTTCCAGAAAGGTTTTGGCTAACAAAGAAGTAAAACTACATTTCTTGGAAAGGAAAAAAAAATTAAGAATAGGGACCTTAAATGTACTTGATATTAAACCTTCTATGTCTTCCTCTTCATATTCTGTCACCACCAAAAAAAAAAAATCAATCATATACTCTTTCATAGCATAGTTTAATAGGATAATTCAATACCTAACCACTAAGAATATTTTTAAATAATATCTTTATAATATAAAATATTTTGGAGAGCTATACCATTTCTGTAGTTTCCAGTCTCCTACAATCAATATTAAAAATGTAAATATTTTGGTTGGTAATTTTTCAGGTATTAAACATGTATAGAAGGTTTTTTTGAGGATTTATGAGTTAGAGGAAAGTTTTTTGAGAGGAAGGTTAAGAGTGACTGAACTGAGATGTGATAGAAGGTGAGAGGGCACAAAAATTAAACAGTTGCATGTTTGGGACTTTTTTTAAAGTTATAATATTTCTCATATGAGTACAAATCTCATGGAATTGTATTTGCCACATTCAAATCATTGTCTTTATAAATAAAAAGCCAAGGAAATATGGGGAGAAAAGTGAATGATTCTTATTTCTCTCATTATGAGATGTTAAAATTCCCATGCAAAATCATATCCTTCTTTCCTAGCACATTCAATATAAATTGAATGTTTTAAATCAAGTGCTTTTTAATTGCATTTGCATTTTCAATTCTGTTGGATTACAACTACTAGGTAAAGGAAAATATTAAAATGTGCTTAATTTAATTTTAATAGGGAGAAATTATCTGCTTTATAAATTTTTTCCAATAATAATGAGGTTAAAAATCACTTAATTTATAAATCACAAATAGCTAAATATTGTTGAAAATTTAATAATAATGAACAATGAACTATGGTGTTTCACTTGGCACCTTTGACTATGTAGGTAAAGATCAAGGATTCTATTTTTTATTATCAAGTGGCTTTGCTCTGATTGATGACCATGGTAATTACTTACATTCTAGACCAATCATGAAAATATATACCACAGGTCAAAAGGATAAATGGACATCAATGAATAAATAATAGAATGTAATAGACATATAATAGAATAATAGAAATAAATATAATAGAAAAATAATAGAATACAATAGAAATAAAAAATAGAAATAGAAATGTAATAGAAATTTTAAAATGAACTAAAAATCAATAGCCATAACTGGAAATAAATTTTATTAAAGAGACATTATATCAAAAAAGATGAGACAGCATAGTATCAAGGAAAGAGTTTTAGACTTGGGGTCCTGAGTTTGAGTCTAAACTCTGAAATTTATGGTAAGATTAGCACAAATCACTGAGCCTAGTTTTCCTAATTTGTAAAATGGCAATAATAATTGGACATTTATAAGGTTATTGAGAAAGTCAAGTGAGATGATAAATGTAAAGACTTTATAGATTTTTAGGTACTTTATATACATATTATGCTCTGATTACTAAAAATAGGGTGTCAGCAGCTAATAATATAAAATGCAGGTTGTCTCATTTTAAAAGCATAAATTAATCATGTATTTGAAAATCATTCAAAGAGGCAAACTCAGTAATAATAGCTGTATAATATGATTTTTCTAGTCTCAAGATCAGGGGTCCTCAAACTTTTTAAATAGGGGGCCAGTTCACTGTCCCTCAGACTGTTGGAGGGCCGGACTATAGTAAAAACAAAAACTTTGTTTTGTGGGCCTTTAAATAAAGAAACTTCATAGCCTTGGGTGAGGGGGATAAACGTACTCAGCTGCTGCATCTGGCCCACGGGCTGTAGTTTGAGGACCCCTGCCAAAATTTTAGTCTTTTTTATCTTTGGATTATTTTCTTCAAGTCTTATATAAACAAACACTGCATTAATTCTACAAATCTTAATGATCAAGAAATTAAATATAAAAGGGATTCCAAATGAAAAAATATACTTAGAGCTAACTTAATTATTATAGACAGGTTAAAAAACCCAATAAAGCCTTAGTATTCATGATAGAATTCCATCAGCCTGGGGATATCTATGGTGGGTGCTTTCTTTTTCTTTTTTTTTTTTTTAACAGTCCATACTTTGTACTATTTATATTAAATCACTTTAATCAAATGATCAATGAAATAAAATTAAAGGATTTGTGATTACTTTACACTCAGTCTATCTTTCCAGAAGCATTAGAAGCTTCCTGAGTCATTGTACCACCTTTGTGGAGCAAGAGAATATATCATCAGAATTTACAGTGATTAGATGCATATTCCTTCCCATCCCTATCCTCTACTCTTTTTACTTCCAAACAAAGAAAATAAAAACATCCTGGAGAATATATCACTGCTACCAGTGGTCATCAAATATTTCTCTGTGAATTCTTGACATTACAAGCAGGCAGCTTCACACTGGTGAGAATCTCCGTTTGGCACTTTATCTTTTCTTCTCGCAGGATCCCTCCCTAGTTCAACTCAATCCCATAAGCTATTATTGAACATAAGTTTTCAGAATTTCCAGTTGTATTTTTCCCTTTTTTTAAATAGAAGCATCAAATTTACATCCCAATTGCCACTATTAGTATAAAAGCACTATACGGAACACAGATATAATCCAGAAAAACCGTTATTGCGAAGAGATGCTTAACACATATTCTCTTTATAGGTGCTCAATCAAGGCACTCAACTTTTACCAGGACAAAGGTTTCAAAACAAAGGTATGTTTTCATCTGAACATCCATGTGCTTTTGAAAACATTTTCAAGTTCATTATAAAGTAACTTCCCCTTAGTTTTTGTATATCCCTATGCTGTTGCAAATAATTATATCTATTTCTTCATGTGGATCCTTGTAGACTGTCCATTCCTTTATTCCCCAGAGGTAGGAACCATGTGTCATTCCTTTTAAGATACTTCTGTATAATTACTGACTCAGTTTGTGCACAGAATAGGCATTTGATCAATGTTTCTGAGGGTTTATCTTTTAGGTATTTTCACTTGAGTTATTCATTAACAGATCCGGAAGAGCAAGGGAATGTGGTAATAGCCTTATATGCCTATGAGGGCCTTCACCCTGATGATTTATCCTTCAAGAAAGGAGAAAAATTGAAAATCCTTGAAGAGTAAGTATTTTCCCATTGCAACTTCTGGCCTTTGATTCCCATACCCATTTTATCCACAGCCTTTATCTTATAGTAACTCAATGTTAATCTGTCATGTGAAAGTGAAACTTTATATCTTTGCCACTAGTGCAGTTTGGTACTCAGGTAGTGCAAGGTCAAAGTAACTATTTTTGTCTTTTAAGTTTGACTAGTAGAACTCTCTAGCTAGTTATACTTTGTAGAAAAATGTCATTTCTTTTCATCTGTTTTACAACTTTAGGAATTTTTTTTTGGTTGAGTAGGCTTCAAGAACTATTAAGGATACCGCTTTTTACTTAAAAAACTTATTTGGTTTTATAAATTTAAAGTAAATTAAGATAAAAAACCAACCATTCTTATTTGGGAAGCCCATACTTAGTATTAATACTGTAACTTTGATAGATACTTAGTATCTCATTTCCCACATTATTTCCCTAACCCCTCCTACTCTATCTCATTTACTCAGAGTACTAGACTAGCTCCTGACCTGAGAATTATATTCCACATGTTTTAATCTTAGCTACCTCTATGACATACCAACCTGTTTGGAATATATGTGCTATCATTTCAATTACTGAATAGATTTGATGAGGGGAAAACTGTAAAGATCCCCATGCATATTGTAGCCAAAGACTTTTTTCCCCTATTCTGTAATAGAATGAAGGCATTTGAGTAGGCAGTTCATACTTCTCAATGATC